>NC_057799.1:83831159-84131247 GCF_018294505.1 Triticum aestivum
AAAAAAAAATCTTATTTCATCGTCTGACCCCTCTTCGCCCCGGACCGGCAGGCGTCTCAGTTGCACGCGGTGGCGCCGTCCATGAAGGCACCTTTGGCCGACGGCGACGACCGGCCGCCAGCGTGACAGTCGTCAAACGCACCCAACCAGAATACTACCAGAAACTGGACTATTCCCTACAGCTAAAAACTGACAGGAAATGGGGCTGAACCGTCAGGAAAAGACCCACAGGATTAAAGCGACAGGGAAAAGGAATTTTGCCTGAGAGTAGGCCGACAGGAAAACAATTCCTGTCGGTTGTTTCTGTCGGCTGCCCACAGGAAAATCATTTGTCTCGTCAGGTTTATGATACACATTTTGGTGGAGGATGGCCGTCAGGGAAATTTGACAGGGTATATACTCAGAGAAATTGCATGCTCACCTAGCAGCGTACACCATATAATCGATAGTTCTATAACCTTTTAATAAAAACAAATCCATTTGATAGATAATCATACATCTGATGGCCCACATGTTAGGAAAGGCATCCAAAATTAATGTTTACATACATATAAATCAACTGAACCATCATTCAACATCCAGTAAATTACATATGAAAAGTTGTAATGAACTTGCTCAAAAGCAATAACATTTCTAAATATACATGGCACCACTCTGATTCTCATCGATCACATTGCACAGAGCAATGACGACTAAATACACACATTTCTATGTTACCTAGGTTCATGATCAGCAGCATCATCGACACACATGCCATTTCACATTTCACTATTTCTAAAATACCATAAGATGGTCGATCATTAGTTGAACTGCAAGTGGACTAGTGATATCCTCCTTCGGATGCACAGTAGTTCCCCTACAAAGTCATGTCCTACAAAGTCATGTACGAAATTAATGATGAACAACAACATGTAGATGCCAAATCAGCCCATGTTAAATTATAGCCGGCCAGCACAAAGTCACATAAAACCAACATACTACCTGGCAGCAGCCACTAATTTAAATACATAGACAGCACAGAGCATTGACTGAATATGTTGGAACTCAGCTCACTGTGACACATATATTATTACTGGAGTAGTACTGTCCTAGACATGCATATTCAGAATTAATGCATCTCATGCAGTAGTGCCATTTGTGGACACACCATATTTTATATGAATAAAACCAGAAAAGTATATATGAAACTGTATAATCTGGCACTTGGTTTCATGCCTCCTGCAATGTGATATCCTTTTTTCTTTACAACTAGACAATTCAGAGATGCTTATTAGGAAATATACTTACAGAAAGATAGCCAGAGGACATGAACCTGTTAGACCGGTAGAAATCGAACTATGAAACTATCCAGCAATGATCTTCACTCGTCTGTTCCGGACTAACCGTCTCCTGAAAGCAGCGCCTGCACAAGAACACATTGTATGTGTAGAAAAAAGACTAGTGATTCAGTGGAAAACCAACAATAGACCACAGTACAAGGGCCAAAGAAGAAAGAATGTGAAAGATACATGAATTCTTTGAGACCTTGAACCATCAGATTATATTTTGCTTTGGCTAATTGGAAATTGATGTAAATCTGCATCTAACCGTACTGGCACTGGGATGGGAAGTATTTATAGGAGGAAACAAATCCATAGGAAGATGAAAAAAATAGCAGCAATAATCATGACCAACGGCAATAGCAATTAATTAGCATGGTGCTTTGAGAGTTGGATCCAGGGAAGAGCGGGATGAGAGAAAAACGAACGCCAGCCACCGTCATACGTGGTGATCCAAGCAGTAAATGATAGTTTATTTTTCTCTAAGGGAAATCCGTCAGCCTATTACGTAACTCTGAATTGGGCCTCGAACAGTACTGGGCAAATAGCATCCAGTGATCTAAGAAGAAGAGTACATCTTCACATACATACACTGCATGTCCTGAAGCACCTAGCAAGGAAAAAGAGTCAAGATGCATACACTGCATATCCTGAAGCACCTAGCAAGGATGAAAATTACAGTGACATTAATCTTTTCAGTTTTTCAGTGATCTACCAATGTGATTGCTAATAGCACACCTAGCAGTAGCATCTAAACTGTGAGCTAGCATAGAGAACAAAGCCATTTCTTGCAACATGAAAAATGAATAAATCCATACACTGCAAAAGAATGCAAAAAGGCAATAAACAAATAGGATTTCTTGGGAACTCGTCTCGGAGGTAAACAGAAGACCCAATATCGATTCTGGCCAGAGGTAGGGAGATAGCCTCTCTGAAAAAGTAGTGTTTTTCACTTACAACGGAACAGGGGAACACCATCCGGTGACTAATGCGGCAGCGACGACCTCCAGAAATAGTTCCGCAATGCATCTAAAAAAGAAATCACCGAGATGGAAGAGATAAGAGCACGAAATTTAGTAAGATTTCTGCAAATTCGTGGCCTAGATTTATCAAAGGAAGAACATTAAGGACAAAAGAAATTAAAAGAGCAGGGGAGAGGGGAGGACCTGAGTTTACCATGGAAAGGGGCAAGGCGAGAGACGCGGCGAGGCGATGGGGACGGGAGAAGCGAGAAGGGAAGAAGCAACTGACCCGACCCCTCCTCACGCTTGGCTACGACGAATGCGCACGCACAAGGGCGAGAGACGGGAACGACCTCGGCCTTCGGGGCGGAGGATGTAGAGGAGGGCGTTGGCCGCGGGCGAGGTCGGCGGTGGGGAGGCTGCCATGGGCGAGGACGGTGGGGAGGGGTGGGCTGGAGGCGGCGGCTGTGGGGAAGGACGGTGGGCTGGCGGCTGGGAGCTAGGATGTGTGGATGGGGAATTTTCTGCGTAGGGTTTCCATGTGTCTCAAGGATTTCTTCTCCCGTGGGCCCTGCACAAAGAGAAAAAGAATTCAGACGAGCCTTCGCGCGACTTCGCTCCTCGCGCGGGAGGGACAAAAAATTCACGCGCGCAAGTATTATTTTGGCGCGACAGCTGGTTTCGCAGCGGCTGGAGGACTGGTCAGACCATTTTCCTGTGAGCTAGCCTCACGGGACATATCATTTTCATGTGATGTATACGCTGACCTACAGTAAATGTGTTGTTTTGCTGTGTACTTAAGTAAAGGCGCCAGGAAAATTAATAATCCTGTGAGGTGCTTCGGGCCCCACAGGAAAATAGGTCACCGTGGGGAAAGGTTCAGTTTCTGGTAGTGGAAGGCGTTAGTCAGCTGGATGAGTCGGACTTTGTACCCATGACCCTGTTATCGGAGGGTCAGACCGTATGATATATCCAAGTACCGGTGGGTGTGGTAGCTGCATCCGGCTAACATATCTGATAGTCTAATATGCTCCCTTGACAGGCTCAGCCATTCGGTGCGATACATAGCTCAGATCATCCGGAGATGGGTTGACCCAACCGCGCCAACAGGCCTGGCAAGATCATTTCGTTGATCCCTGCACCGAAGATGGGTTCACGGAAGACGATGACAACGACTTCTAGAGCGTGCACATTGTGGGAAGGGTTTGTTGGACCGGCACTAGTAGAAAAAGGGTCTAATGTGAAACTCATTAGTCCCGGTTTGGTATTGAACCGGCAGTAATGTGATCATTAATGCCGGTTCCAACGGCCAGGCGGGCGGCGCTCATTAGTACCGGTTTGTGGCGAACCTTTAGTACCGGTTCGTGCCACGAACCGGTACTAAAGAGGTGGTGGCCTTTAGTACGGGTTGGTGGCTCCAACCGGTACTAAAGACCCCCCTTTAGTACCGGTTGGAGCCACCAGCCGGTACTAAAGATGGTGCGCTGTCACCCGCAGTGCACAATGTTTAGTCCCACCTCGCTAGTTGAGAGGAGCTCGCACCGGTTTATAAGCCCCGCCGCGGCTACCGTGTCGAGCTCCTCTCTAAGCAGGCCTTTGTGGGCATATTGCAAGTCTTCTGCCCTGTGGGGCCTACTGGGCCGTACGGGCCTGCATCCTGGCCCAACTAGAGATTGGGTTTCTAGTCGTATGCAGGCCGTGCCGGCCCAGTTGGTTGGCTGTTTTTGCTTTATTTCAAAAATAAAAAAAAATCCTTACCAACCGGGACTAAAGGTCCCCCAGACCACGGCGCGCCTCGTGCCACGTGGTGGGCCTTTGGTCCCGGTTCGTGTTAAACCGGGACTAAAGGGGGACCTTTAGTCCCCACTCTTTAGTACCGGTTCCAGAACCGGTAATAAAGGTCCTTACGAATCGGTACTAAAAGTCGTTTTTCTACTAGTGCGGTGCTCCGATTTTAGATGGTATGTGTAGGGGTGAGATTAGGGCAAGTGGCCTTGATCATGACCACCATTATCATCACGTTTGTAGGTGGAGTGATTTTTGTCGTCTAGAAGGTGGTTTCGAAAGGATCAATGTTTTATTTTGTGAGGCATTATTGAATAATAAAATAATTTGACTGGCCGGGGCTCAACCTCCTTTCCAAAAATAAATGGCTGCATGGGTCTTTGAACGGGCAGGCATCATCCAATGTTTTCTTTTTCAAGAGCGGTCAGCTAGCACCACACCTCCACCTCAGATCCAATTTCAGTGAAAATTGCACAAACCACCAACTATTGATACTATTGTTGCACAAACCACCAACTATTGATACTATTGTTGCACAAATCACCCACTATACAGATTTGTTGTATATAAGATCACATATTGATGTAATTCATTGCAATCATGTCTAATCCAACATTCAAGTATGTTGACATGATTTTCAACAAGTGTATCCTGCTTGTGAGTGGACACATGGTAAAAAGAAGAAAAAACCTGCTTGTAAGCGCACACATGGTAAGAAAAAACGGACACATCAGCCGACCAACTAAAACTTTCGATATCTTCAAAACACTTGGTCCAATTGAGTTTTTCTTGATTAATTGAGTAAACGTATGATCTACCAAGTTTTTTTTTCACATTTTTGTAAACATGTTAAATTTTGAACATGCTGTCAATTTTCTTTGCAAACATGCACTTACATGCCGGACCCACCCACTAGAAATCACATCAACCTATGTAAACATTGGATTAGACCTAGCCGCAACAGATTACATCAATATTTGTTATTCTGTGTAAATCCATATAGTAGATGTTTTGTGTAAAATCAACATCGATAGTTGATGGTTTGTGCAACTTCCTCTACAATTTAATTCGCGTCACCATTGGGACTTTGGGAGAAGACGAGCCTAATTGTCAATGCGTCTGACATAATTCCAACGAACACGACGTTGCTGAGCATGCCCTTGGTCATCTTGAACTTGAATCCGTCGTGTCGTGCGCGTACCTCCGTGTAACTTGCACTTGAAGTGTCACCACGAGCTGAGCTCAGGTGGTAGTTCAGAAGCTGCTCATGAAAATTAGCGACCCAATATTGAATGCATTTTACGCCTGTGCATCCGCCGGTCGAAGGCCGCAGTGTGCTTCGGAAGACCGCGACGCACATATGATATCCGCGTTCGTAATGACTAACGACCAATTAATTTCACCGAAAAAGGTTTCCTCCGTTTTATATTAAAAAGCAACCAATACTGATCACATAGCAGCTGGGGCGAGCAACACATCAAGCCCAAAGGAAACAATAAAGAAAGAAGAAAAAGAACAAATGCCAACAACGGCAGCACGACAAAGCGCGGATGACCGGCCACCACTGCGCACTCCGGATTCGTCCCACCACCGTCCAAGGGTCCGCACGCTCGTACCAACCAGCACCTTCAAGAAGGAATGCGATGCCGACGACGCTGCTGCCCGGACATGTCCTAGGGTTTCACTCGGCATGCGGAGGGGAGTGGGGGATGGGCACCATCGACACCCTTCAGGAAGGAATGGCAGCACCCGCAAGCATCACTGCGTCGGTGCCGAAAGAACCGGTAGAGATTTCTCCCGCACCCCAAACTCCACCGCCCAACCGATCCGGGGCCAACCAGCCGGACTGCCGCCCACTAGCATGTGCCACCGCGGTCTTGATGCCTCCCATGTCGCCGCACTGAGATCATCATCACGAGGCCAAAGGGACTGGGAGAGGAGCGCCAGGAATTGGGAGCGGCAGCAACAGAGCCACACGGGAGGGAACCACCTCCACCACTGTCGTGCGGGAGGCCCGTGCCTCCAACACTGTCGCGGTCGCCGTCCGGACGCGGCAGCAGGGCATACCAGGCCACCCCTGGCCCGGTCAGGCCCAAATTAGGCTCGCAAAGCCCCGTCCGCCACGCTGCAGTAGGCCTGCGCCAGCAGCGCCGCCACCCACAAGCCCAACGCCACTCCCCCCCCCCCCCCCCCCCCGCTCCCGGAAGCCATGCCGCCGGCTCGCCCAGACCCAGATGGGGCCCAAAGGGCCCAAATCTGGGCCGAGCGGGCGCCGCCAGATTGCGTCGCGTGTCACATCGCCGCCCAGCAGATTACCCGCGCCCACGACAGGTCGCCTGCTGCCGCGCCAGACCGCCGCCGCCTAGGTGCACCCCAAGGCGCCGCTCCGCCCATCGTCGGCGCGTCACAGAGAGGGAAAAGGCCCGGGGGCAGGGGCCGCCGCCACCGGCACCGCTTGTGCCAGGCCCGGCAACGGTGGCGGGAACAAAGGGGCTGGGAGGGTTCGGGGGGAGGTGTTGGGGGCGCGGCCGGGCGAGGCGACGCGGTCGCGAGAGGGGTTGAGGCGAAGTTCAATGATCTCAGTGTCCTACTTCCTACCGCGACCAATTAATTTAGCTAGACCGCGCGCGCGAGCTGGTCCTCAAGGTGTGAAAAGTAGTGATCCGGCCCATTCATTCATGCATGCATGCATGGCATCCGCGCTCTCGTCGTCTGCGTGAGCGTGACGACCGACCGACGACGTCCGGCTGCCGCTAAGCTGACAGGACAGGACAGCCATAGCTGACCGGCCCGACCGATAGTGAAGTAAGAACAGAGACCTTTTCTGGCTGCGTAGGAACCCGCTCTCCTCTAACGACGTCAAGTTGTACATCATTACATGGAGGTATGGCCTAGCTGGTACTCCCTCCGTTCTAAAATAGATGACTTAACTTTATATTAACTTTAGTATAAAGTTAATACAAAGTTGGGTTATCTATTTTAGAACGAATGGAGTAATTAATTACGACATAGCAGCCGTGTGATGTTCCGCTCAGAGTTTCGGCGAAAATACCTTGAGCTCGGCTGCCAAGAGGACGGTGACATGGATGGCCTTCATTGAACATAGCGAGCATGCTGCCCTGCTCTGGTTAAGGGCTTAAGGTCATGTCGCGCCGATTTCTTTCTTTCTTTCTTTCTTTTTTGGACTTCACCAGAGGTCTTTTCATGCCGCGGCTCTTCTTCCTCATAGACACGCATCATCAAAGATTTTTTTATTTTTATATAGCTTCCAAATTGTTAATCCGATCGATGATCCACTTTTACCGTTAGCTCCCTCGCGACGAGATCTTCAAACCTAAATACCTAATACACACATGTTGACATGTTTTGATAACTTTTGTTTTCATCAGTAGTTGGCAGATTAATGTCACTTAGTTTCCAGATTATGAGCCACTTTGTTATCAGATTAGATTAACTTGGTTGTTGGATTATTGAACGCCAATATATACCAGTAAAAATACCACTAGCAAACTTGCTTCGTGGTACTTGTATGGGATGATGCCACTCTTTTTCTATTGTTAACAGTTGGATATTCACTCTCTACCACCCTTACAAAACATTACAACATCTAAACACATACAAATATATTATCTGGTAATAGTACATAATTATTGTGGCAATTGTTCACGATTGGCATAGACACTTATGTTGACATATTCTAACAACTAGAGGCCATAAAAAATCGTCCAAACATGACAATATGATATCTTGTTTTGAAGGCCTCGCCAGAGACAAACTCGCTGATGAAAAATTGGATCACTAAAAAAACGGGTTTGCTAAAACTCAGCTAGCTGAGAAGTAAATTGGTCTCATTCACATCTCTAACCATCCGATCTAAAGATGCAGAGATTCGTGCGTGCTGTTTTTTTCTACGTGCAGGGACGCGGGCGCGGCAGCCCAATTGTTTTGTTTTGTCGGCCTGTTTACCCACGCAGTAGCGACATGCACCAGCGCATTACTAGGCGCCAGCTACCACAGTCCATACTCATGTTTTTTGTCTGCTTTTTTTCATGTCTGCAGATTAATAGGGAAAGCTACCCTGCCGATCTTGATTCACGTGACTTATCTTTTGTCCTATTTTTTGTATTTTTTGTTGTTGTTATCATTTGATTTTTCTTTTTTAACCTTTTCTTTACTTTTTGCTATAAAAAATTCTCATATGTAAATACTTGTAACTAAGTCTAGTCGGATGGGATTTTTTTTTAACGGAATGGCTAACTCACGTCTAGATTTTTTTAGTGATCTCACATCTAAGTATTTAACCATCGGATCTCTGTGTCTTTAATTTCGTGCACGATCCGCTCAACTCGTGATCGTGGGTGTCGCGTTGTTACGTCGGGACGGAGGGCTACAGCGGGGTGGGCTGGTTCCTGTTTTTTTTGTTGGGCCAGCCTTTGTTTGTTTTGAGCTCTAAGTGTTGGGCTTTGTTTTGGGCAACGTTATGAGATTGAGCTAGTAGCCTCGCTCACGTCGTCAAAGGCTCAGTCTTGTGCATACGGAAGTGAAGTAAATTTGCACAATGGCCAATGGTTGTGAGTTTTTTTATATTGCAATCGCTCATGTTCATGTCATTTTTTAGAAGAAGTTGTCTAGATATATTTCACCATTTACTTTTTTTCTTTTAATCATTTTTAGGTATGTATTTTTTTGCCCATGTCATCAGTGTCCTTTTTTGTTATTAGCCGATTTATTTTTTCCTTTACTTTTTTGTTTGATGCACTTTTTCCATTCAATTTTGTACTATCTATGCAAGTGTAAACCCCTTGACTCCGGAATTTGGCGTTTTTTTGCAGTTTGTAGTCATCTCATTTGCAAGTAGCCATCTAGCAATCGTAATTTTTATAGTTTCAGTTGCCCAGTTTTACAGATCCACCCTCGATTCACGAATAGTTTTTTCTTTCAAAGTTGCAGTTTGTCCCAGTTGCAAATCAATCATCAAGTCAAAACTGTCCCCCAGTCTCCAGTCAACCCTCAACTCGCAAATGGGGCATTTTTTGCAAGTACTCCAGTTGCATGTCCACCTTCGTGTCACAACTAAGGTTAGGTCATAGTTTGTAGCCGGCTTAGTTGCAAGTCAACCCTCGACTCGCAACTAGGAGCGAGTTTTTCATAGTTTGAAGGCGCCCTAGTTGCAAGTCAACCATCGACTTGCAACTAGCGGGCCCAGTTGCGAGTCCACTATCGACTCGCAACTAGGTTTTTTGCAGTTGTGCCAGTTGCAAGTCAACCTTTGGCTTGCAACTAGGAGGGCGGGGGGCATTAGCAAGTCAACCATTGACTCTCAACTAGGTTATTTTTTATTTTTCTTGTAGTTCACCTAAGTTGCAAGTCAACCATCGACTGATAATCGTGCCCAGTTGCAAGTCAAACATCGACTCTCAACTGGGATGTGTTGTAGTTTTGTAGTTGTCCCAGTTGCAAGTCAACCATTGACTCACAACTAGGTTATTTTTTATTTTCTTGTAGTTCGCCTAAGTTGCAAGTCAACCATCGACTGATAATCGTGCCCAGTTGCAAGTCAAACATCGACTCTCAACTGGGATGTGTTGTAGTTTTGTAGTTGCCCCAGTTGCAAGTCAACCATCGACTCGCAACTGGGATGTGTCATAGTTTTGTAGTTGCCCCAGTTGCAAGTCAACCATTGACTCGCAACTAGGTTATTTTTCGTTTCGTTTTCTTGTAGTTTGCCTCAGTTGCAACTCAACCATCGACTTGCATCCATGCCCCAGTTGTTGTTGTTGTTGTTGTTGTTGTTGGTGGTGGTGGTGGTGGTGGTGGTGTGTGTGTGTGTGTGTTTGTGTGCGTGTGTGTGTGTGTGTGTGCGCGCGCGCGTGTGTGTCGAGGGTCCCCAGTTGCATGAAGCCCATCGACTCGCAACTAGGGATGTGTGTTTGTTGAGGACCCCCAGTTGCAAGTTGACTATCAACTCGCAACAAGGGTGTGTGTGTGTGTGTGTGTGTTTTATCGTGGCCCCAGTTGCAAGTCGACCATCGACTCTCAACTAAGGATGTGTGTGTGTGTATGTGTTTGTTGAGGACCCCCGGTTGCAAGTTGACCATCGACTCGCAACTAGGGGGTGTACGTTTTGTCGTGGCCCCCAGTTGCAAGTTGCCCATCGACTCACAAGTAAGGATGTGTGTGTTTGTCAAGGGTCCCCAGTTGAATGTCAACCATCGACTCGCAACTAGGGGGTGCGCGTGTGTGTGTTTTGTCGTGGCCACCAGTTGCAAGCCGCCCATCGACTCGCAACTAAGGATGTGTGTGTGTGTGTGTTTGTGTCGAGGGTGCCCAGTTGTATGTCGATAACCGACTCGCAACTAGGGGTGTGTGTGTCCTTTTGTCAGGGGCCCTAGTTGCATGTAAACCATCGACTCGCAACTAGGGGTGTGTGTTTGTTGAGGACCCCCGGTTGCAAGTTGACCATCGACTCGCAACTATGGGGTGCGTGTGTGTGTGTGCTTTGCCGTGGCCCCCAGTTGCAAGCGGCCCATCGACTCACAACTAAGGATGTGTGTGTTTGTCAAGGGTCCCCAGTTGCATGTCAACCATCGACTCGCAACTAGATGTGTGTGTGTGTGTGTGTCTTTTTGTCAAGAGTCCCCAGTTGCATTCAACCATCGACATGCAACTACAAGCGTTGTTACCTGACTGCAAATCCACGCGCGCATAGTGACCGCAATGAGCGAGTCAACCATTGATTCGCAACTAGGTTATTTTTCATTTTTTGTAGTTTGCCTCAGTTGCAACTCAACCATTGACTCGCAACCGTGCCCCAGTTGCAAGTCAACCATCGACTCGCAACTGGGATGTGTCATAGTTTTGTAGGCCCCAGTTGCAAGTCAACCATTGACTCGCAACTAGGTTATTTTTCGTTTCGTTTTCTTGTAGTTTGCCTCAGTTGCAACTCAACCATCGACTTGCATCTGTGCCCCAGTTGCAAGTCAATCATTGTTGTTGTTTGTTGTTGTTGTTGTTGTTGTTGTTATTGTTGTTGTTGTTGTTGTTGTTGTTGTTGTTGTTGTTGTTGTTGTTGTTGTTGTTGTTGTTGTTGTTGTTGTTGTTGTTGTTGTTGTTGTTGTTGTTGTTGTTGTTGTTGTTGTTGTTGTTGTTGTTGTTGTTGTTGTGTGTGTGTGTGTGTGTGCGTGTCGAGGGTCCCCAGTTGCATGAAGCCCATCGACTCGCAACTAGGGGGTGTGTGTTTGTTGAGGACCCCTAGTTGTAAGTTGACTATCAACTCGCAACAAGGGTGTGTGTGTGTATTTTGTCATGGCCCCAGTTGCAAGTCGACCATCGACTCGCGACTAAGGATGTGTGTGTGTGTGTGTTTGTTGAGGACCCCCGGTTGCAAGTTGACCATCGACTCACAACTAGGGGGGTGTACGTTTTGTCGTGGCCCCCAGTTACAAGTTGCCCATCGACTCGCAAGTAAGGATGTGTGTGTTTGTCAAGGGTCCCCAGTTGCATGTCAACCATCGACTCGCAACTAGGGGGTGTGTGTGTGTTCTGTCGTGGCCCTCAGTTGCAAGCCGCCCATCGACTCGCAACGAAGGATGTGTGTGTGTGTGTGTGTGGAGGGTGCCCAGTTGCATGTCGATAACCGACTCGCAACTAGGGGTGTGTGTGTCCTTTTGTCAGGGGTCCCTAGTTGCATGTAAACCATCGACTCGCAACTAGGGGGTGCGCGTGTGTGTGTTTTGTCGTGGCCCCCAGTTGCAAGCCACCCATCGACACGCAACTAAGGATGTGTGTGTGTGTGGAGGGTGCCCAGTTGCATGTCGATAACTGACTCGCAACTAGAGGTGTGTGTGTCCTTTTGTCAGGGGTCCCTAGTTGCATGTAAACCATCGACTCGCAACTAGGGGGTGTGTGTTTGTTGAGAACCCCCGGTTGCAAGTTGACCAGACTCGCAACTATGGGTTGCGTGTGTGTGTGTTTTGTCGTGGCCCCCAGTTGCAAGCCGCCCATCGACTCGCAATTAGGGATGTGTGTGTGTGTCGAGGGTGCCCAGTTGCATGTCGGCCATCGACTTGCAACTAGGGGCGTGTGTGTCCTTTTGTCAGGGGTCCCTAGTTGCATGTAAACCATCGACTCGCAACTAGGGGGTGTGTGTGTGTGTGTGTGTGTTTTGTCGTGGCCCCCAGTTTCAAGCCGCCCATCGACTCGCAACTAAGGATGTGTGTGTGTTGTGTGTTGAGGGTGCCCAGTTGCATGTCGATAACCGACTCGCAACTAGGGGTGTGTGTGTCCTTTTGTCAGGGGTCCCTAGTTGCATGTAAACCATCCACTCGCAACTAGGGTGTGTGTGTTTGTTGAGGTCCCCCGGTTGCAAGTTGACCATCGACTCGCAACTATGGGGTGCGTGTGTGTGTGTTTTGTCGTGGCCCCCAGTTGCAAGCTGCCCATCGACTCACAACTAAGGGTGTGTGTGTTTGTCAAGGGTCCCCAGTTGCATGTCAACCATCAACATGCAACTACAAGCGTTGTTACCTAACGGCAAATCCACGCGCGCATAGTGACCGCAATGAGGAGCATGAAGGGGTTGTCGGGTGGACGCAACTATTCTCATCTCGAGCTCAAATGACCCTGCATGAACAGTAAAATCATAAAAAATAAATTAAAAACTGAATTTTTTGTGCGAAACATTGACAAAATTTCCGAGTGCTCGCAAATTTTTATATCACATATGTGGAAGTGGTGAAAAAAAACCGATTCTCCAAAAAGTGCCATTTTCAAAAGCATTCTCATGTGCTGATTTTGTTTTTTTTCTGTGACTTCCACGAATGTTATTTCTACGTGAAAATTTGGAGGCTCTTGAAACCTTTGTTAAAGTTTATCACAAAAAAAATTCAAAATTTTGATTCTTTTTCCATTTTCTTTCGAATTTACTGTTCACCCGATCTCATTTGAGCTCGGGAGCAAAAGGACACTTTTGTTGTTTGACCAATTACTTGTCCGTTTGTTTTATCTTAGCATCAGATTTCCTATCATTTTCCCTTTTTATAGAACATTTTAATTTCTATTTTGGCCTATTTGTGTGTTTCGTTTTATGAAATTATATTCACTCACAGGTGCGCTCTAGCTACTCTCCACACATAGTCACAACCAAACACCGGTGTTCTCTCAAAAAAAAAAACAACAACACCGGTGTTTCCCATAGAAAAACAACACACCGTTGATTTATAAAAAAAAAATACTTTATTTTTGAGAAACTAGAAAAAAACTGCATGAGACCGCGAGCCAAGGAGAGAGAGAGACGGGCCTAGGCACCTAGCCAGCATCAAACAACAAGTACTACGAGGCCTAGCAAATCAACTCACACCTAGCCAAAAAAAGAAAGAAAAACAAAGCATAGACAGCCCACAAGGATGTCGCCCAGCCCAGAAAAACAACCCAGACGACGATGGAAACGAGCGGGTGGCTCAGGGACGCGTCAGCTGAATTACGTCTCAGTCAGCTGAGTTCTAGGCGACCCCCTAAAAGAAACTGCACCCGCGTCGTCCGCCTGGGCGACTACTCGATCCGTTTTTCTCGGCAGTTCCCCGTGCATCCTCCCCTTGCCGCCGCCGGTCGGCGCCGCCGGGCTCGCATGTGCGGCTGACGGCAGCGGCGGGGTTCCAATCCCGTGGCAATCTTGGCAGTGGTTTGGCGAGGTGCAGCGGCGGCTTAGATGTTGTGAAGGCGGAAGATGCAGCGGTGGCGGCGGCGGCCCTCCGCGTGGGGCTCGATCCGACATATGCATGGATGTTGGGTGGCCAGATCGGCATGAAGATGCAGGCCGCTGCCACTCATGGATGCCATGGTCACCGATGGGGGGAGCCTCGAGGCGTCGTCAATTCCTGGGCAGAAGCACGGAACAACTCCTCTCTGCCATGTCAAGACTGAAGGTCTGCTCACACGCAGTCCGAACGGCCACCTCCTGTGGCTTCTCCATCCGGTGCAGCACAACTGGTGCATGATTGGGAAGTGGAGATCCAACCTGAGAGCGTGCAGCATGCTCATGCCATGGCCGTTGCTCCTGGAGTGGCTTTTGGCGTTGGGGCACGGCAGGTTGAGGCGGTGGCCAACTGCAGTTGTTGTGGCCGTCACCCTCATCCCCTGCGGAGAGGCGCAGTCATGGTGGTCTGCTGCTCGGGCTCGGGCGCAAGTTCAGGTGGCGCTATGAATCTGGCCAACATGCTGCTGAGCAGTTGTCGGCCAAACGGTGGTCACCTGAGAGGATTAAAATTGTATGATCAACCATAGCGAGGACGACGGAGATAGTGGCGGCGAGTGGTGTCGTCTCATGCAGATCAGCCTCTGGCTGCCATTTGTGAGGATGACACAGGCCTCCGGAATGCCCCGAACTCGAGATTTGGCGGTGTCGCTATCCTTTCCCCTTGTCAAGTTTTCTTCGGGTGGTAACGAGTGGCTCTTGTCGGGTCTCGTCAGCCTATATACCCCCTGCCCGCGAGCAGAGCAATGCACTGCTCTGTTTTTTTGGTCGGATGTGGAGAGCTTTATGATGTTCTAGCTCATCTCCTATGCACATGAGGTGTTCGATGAAATGCCCGAACCACACTTCAGCTTTCTCCTCTCAAAGCTCCTTGTCCAAGCTCCCTTTTCCTCAAGTTTTTTCTAGGTTTGGCGGTCCGTCCTGTCCCATCCCTGTCCTCACCGCCGTCGACCGCCTACGCCGTTCTCGTCGCCGGCACCACCGAGGTGAGCCTCTTGTTCTTATCTTCTTTCTAAAAGAAAAAATTCTTACTTGTATGATTTAGATAGATACTTGTGTAATTTTCTTACTTTTATTATTGTTTGTTATTATATAGTGCGATGGTTTTGGTATCCACCTCCGTCGGCCCTCTTCCTGTCTATGATTCGGATGTGATATATATTATATTTTATAACTATTTGGTTCATTTAGTATTTATGACAATTATGCCGAACAATGTGACATATATGTTTTTATCTAGGAGGTATGTGAACTAGAAATTCCAACCGACCCTATTGTCGAGAGGTTAAATTTACTTGAAGAAGAAAACAATTACCTGAAGAAAATATTAAAAAGAATTAAGGAGGAGAGGATGAGATTGGAGTTGCCTGTTGCGGATGTCGTCGATGATCACAAGATCAAGATGGATGCAATGCGCTTGAAGATTAGAAAGATTAGAAAATATGCCATTCATACCGAGGCTTGGTATCTTATGCCGCTGGATCAATTGTTACCTTAGTTGCGATTATGATCGCATTTGTTGTTGCATTGAAATGTTTGACATAGTTTCAATGCATGGTTTAATTAGATGCTCTAGAGAGCTATATATATGTTGTTCAATGAGAACTATATATGTATGAACTTTATGTATTTTTTTCAGTAATAACATTTGATCACTACTGTACTTTGGTTTTAATGTGATGATGAACTTCTATTAATTTGGTCACTTCTGTATTCATGATGTTCTGTAATGATTTTTGAGACACTTAATTATATATAATGCACGCAGATGAACCGACAATAGATGTACGGTAACAGACGCACCCCCGAGTACATTAAGGGTATGCATACTTTTCTCGAAGTGGCTGAGGCAAACAAGCAGAATGGTTTTATGTGTTATCCTTGCCCTATATGTGGGAATAAGAAGTCTTACTCTGACCGGAAAATCCTTCACACCCACCTGCTTTATAGGGTTTCATGCCACACTATAATGTTTGGACCAAGCACAGAGAAAGAGGGGTTATGAAGGAAGACAACGAAGGAGAAGAGGATGACACTACTGGAATCAGGATCTTTGCCGTCAGCCAGTTCTTTGCTGTTGGAAACGTAGCATGCAATTTCAAAAAAATTCCTATGCTCACGCAAGATCTATATAGGATATGCATAGCAACGAGAGGGGGAGAGTGTGTCCACGTACCCTCATAGACCGAAAGCGAAAGCGTTTGTTAACGCGGTTGATGTAGTCGAACTTCTTCTCGTTCCGACCGATCAAGCACCGAACGTACGACACCTCCGAGTTCTGCACACGTTCAGCTCGATGACGCCCCTCGAACTCTTGATCCAGCAAAGTGTTGAGGGAGAGTTTCGTCAGCACGACGGCATGGTGACGGTGATGGTGAAGTAATCCGTGCAGGGCTTCGCCTAAGCATTACGTGAATATGACCGGAGGCGTAAACTGTGGAGGGGGGCGCCACACACGGCTAACAATTGTTGGTGTGTGTTCTAGGCGTCCCCTCCCCATGTATATATAGGTGGGAGAGGGAGGGGAGCAGCCTTGGGGCGCACCAAGTAGGAGGAATCCTACTTGGGGGCCTCCTCCAATTTGGCATCCCCCTTTCCTTATCTCCGGGGGGGGGGGGGGGGGAGGAAAGAGGGGAGGGGAAAGGAAGGGGGAATCCTATTCCCTCTATTTCCTTTCCTCCTCCCCTTTTCCTTTATCCACTTAGATTGACCCATATGGGGGCACACCAGCCCACAAGGGGTTGGTCTGTCCCGCCCTAGGCCCAATAAGGCCTATATCTTTGCCGGGGCGTGCCCGGAACCCCTTCCGGTGACCCGATACGTACCCGGTACCCCCGGAACACTTCCGCTGTCCGAATACTATCGTCATATATATGAATCTTTACCTATCGACCATTTCAAGACTCCTCGTCATGTCCGTGATCTCATCCGGCACTCCGAACAACATTCCGTCACCAAATCACATAACTCATATAATACAAAATCATCATCGAACGTTAAGCGTGCGGACCCTACGGGTTCGAGAACTATGTAGACATGACCGAGACACCTCTCCAGTCACTAACCAATAGCAGAACCTGGATGCTCATATTGGTTCTCACATATTCTACGAAGATCTTTATTGGTCGTACCGTAATGACAACATACGTTATTCCCTTTGTCATCGGTATGTTACTTGCCCGAGATTCGATCGTCGGTATCTTCATACCTTGTAAAATCTCGTTACAGGCAAGTCTCTTTACTCGTTCCATAATGCATCATCCCGCAACTAACTCATTAGTCATATTGCTTGCAAGGCTTATTATGATGTGCATTACCGAGAGGGCCCAGAGATACCTCTCCGATACTCTGAGTGATAAATCCTAATCTCGATCTATGCCAACCCAACAAACACCTTCGGAGATACCTGTAGAGCATCTTTATAATCACCCAGTTACGTTGTGACGTTTGATAGCACACAAGGCATTCCTCCGGCATCCGGGAGTTGCATAATCTCATAGTCAAAGGAATATGTATGACATGGAGAAAGTTATAGCAATAAAACTGAACGATCGTTATGCAAAGCTAACGGATGGGTCTTGTCCATCACATCATTATCCTAATGATGTGATCCCGTTCATCAAATGACAACACATGTCTATGGTTAGGAAACTTAACCATCTTTGATTAACGAGCTAGTCTAGTAGAGGCTTACTAGGGACACGGTGTTTTGTCTATGTATCCACACATGTATCAAGTTTCCGGTTAATACAATTCTAGCATGAATAATAAACATTTATCATGATATAAGGAAATATAAAATAACAACTTTATTATTGTCTCTAGGCATATTTCCTTCATTTGCCGTCAGCTAGCAGACGGCAAAGGAGGTCTTTGCCATCAGCATACAGAAAGTTGACGGCAAAGAAAGAGCAGACGGCTGATACGTCTCCGTCGTATCTACTTTTCCAAACACTTTTGCCCTTGTTTTGGACTCTAACTTGCATGATTTGAATGGAACTAACCCGGACTGACGCTGTTTTCAGCAGAATTGCCATGGTGTTATTTTTGAGAAACAAAAGTTCTCGGAATGACCTGAAAATCAACGGAGAATTATTTTGGAATATATAAAAAATACTGGCGAAAGAATCAAGGCCAGGGGGCCCACATCCTATCCACGAGGGTGGGAGGCACGCCTGCCCCTGGGCGCGCCCCCTGCCTCGTGGGCCCCCTGGTGCTCCACCGACCTCAACTCCAACTCCATATATTCACGTTCGGGGAGAAAAAAATCAGAGAGAAGGATTCATCGCGTTTTACGATACGGAGGCGCCGCCAAGCCCTAAACTCTCCCGGGAGGGCTGATCTGGAGTCCGTTCGGGGCTTCGGAGAGGGTAATCCGTCGCCGTCGTCATCATTAACTTTCCTCCATCACCAATTTCATGATGCTCACCGCCGTGTGTGAGTAATTCCATCGTAGGCTTGCTGGACGGTGATGGGTTGGATGAGATTTATCATGTAATCGAGTTAGTTTTGTTAGGGTTTGATCCCTAGTATCCACTATGTTCTGAGATCGATGTTGCTATGACTTTGCTATGCTTAATGCTTGTCACTAGGGCCCGAGTGCCATGAATTCAGATCTGAACCTATTATGTTTTCATGAATATATGTGAGTTCTTGATCCTTTCTTGCAAGTCAATAGTCACCTACTATGTGTTATGATCCGGCAACCTCGAAGTGACAATAATCGGGACCACTCTGGTGATGACTGTAGTTTGAGGAGTTCATGTATTCACTATGTGTTAATGCTTTGGTCCGGTACTCTATTAAAAGGAGGCCTTAATATCCCTTAGTTTCCAATAGGACCCCGCTGCCACGGGAGGGTAGGACAAAAGATGTCATGCAAGTTCTTTTCCATAAGCACGTATGACTATATTCGGAATACATGCCTACATTACATTGATGAATTGGAGCTAGTTCTGTGTCACCCTATGTTATAACTGTTGCATGAATAATCGCATCCGACATAATTATCCATCACCGATCCAATGCCTATGAGCTTTTCACATATTGATCTTTGCTTAGTTACTTTACCGTTGCCACTGTTACAGTCACTACAAAACTGCTACCGTTACTTTCATTCTACTTTGCTACTAAATACTTTGCTATAGATATTAAGTTATCCAGGTGTGGTTGAATTGACAACTCAGCTGCTAATACTTGAGAATATTCTTTGGCTCCCCTTGTGTCGAATCAATAAATTTGGGTTGAATACTCTACCCACGAAAAATGTGTTGTGATCCCCTATAATTGTGGGTTATCAAGACTATTTTCTGGCACCGTTGCCGGGGAGCATAGCTCTATTCTTTGAGTCACTTGGGATTTATATCTGCTGATCACTATGAGGAACTTGAAAGACGAAAAAAACAAGATCTATCCCTCAACTACGAGGGGAGGTAAGGAACTGCCATCTAGCTCTGCACTTGATTCACCTTCTGTTTTGAGTAAACTTGCGACACCTAAACCTGCTTATGCTATTAGTTCTGATATGTCACATGTTATTGATGATGCCACTTCTGCTTTGCATGATACTTATGATGAAACTACTTCTATGCTTGATAATACTGTGCCACGAGGTGAATTTCTTGATGAACAACTTGCTCGGGCTAGAGAGAATGAAATTATTGAAACTGATAATATTGATGAAAGTGATGATGAAGATTCTCCCCCTAGATATGAATTTCCTGTTGTGCCTGAGGGTTATGTTATGGATGAAGAAACTGTTTTCTCTTTATGATAGAAGTGATCTTAAGAAATTATTAACTAAGTTGAAAGAAAAATCTCTGAATGCTAGAATGAAATATGACCCTGCTTTTGCTACTTCACCTATCTTTATTACTGATAGGATTATGATTTCTCTGTCGATCCCGAGATAATTACTTTGGTTGAATCTGATCCTTTCTATGGCTATGAATCTGAAACCGTTGTGGCACATCTTACTAAATTAAATGATATAGCCACCCTGTTCACTAATGATGAGAAAACTCGCTACTACTATATCCTTAAATTATTTCCGTCCTCATTAAAGGGTGATGCTAAAACATGGTTTAATTCTCTTGATCCTGGTTGTGTGCGTAGTCCCCAGGATATGATTTATTACTTCTCTGCTAAATATTTCCCCACTCATAAGAAACAAGCTGCTTTAAGGGAAATATATAATTTTATGCAAATTAAAGAGGAGAGTCTCCCACAAGCTTGGGGGAGGCTTCTCCAATTACTTAATGCTCTGCCTGATCACCCTCTCAAGAAAAATGAAATACTTGATATCTTTTATAATGGACTAACCGATGCTTCCAGAGACCACCTGGATAGTTGTGCTGGTTGTGTTTTCAGGGAAAGAACTGTCGATCAAGCTGAGTTGCTATTGAATAATATGTTGACTAATGAAAATAATTGGACACTTCCTGAACCAACTCCTAAGCCAACTCCGAATAAAAGGGGTATTCTATTTCTGAGTCCTGAAGATATGCAAGAGGCAAAGAAATCTATGAAAGAAAAAAGTATTAAAGCTGAAGATGTTAAGAATTTACCTCCTGTTGAAGAAATACATGGTCTTAATTCAGCACCTATTGAAAAGAGTCATGGTCTTGATAACCCGACACAGGTAGTAAAGGTAAATTCTCTCTATAGATAGGATAAAGCTGAAATACCGCTTACTAAGTTTGCTAGACAATGCTTAGATGAGTTTGATAATTTTATGGTTAAGCAAGAAGATTTCAATGCTTATTTTGGTAGACAATTAAAACGCAATGCTTATATGATTGAACACTTGAGTGATTATATGTCTAGAGTTAAAGGTGAACTTAAACTCATTAGTAAACATGCTTCTATGGTTACCACTCAAGTTGAACAAGTACTTAAAGCTCAGAATGATTTGCTCAATGAATTAAATAGTAAGAAAAATGAGTTTGCTGTTAGAGTTGCAACTAGAGGAGGTAAAATAACTCAGGAACCTTTGTATCCTGAGGGCCACCCTAAGAGAATTGAGCAAGATTCTCAAAGAACTAATGTAGATGCACCTAGTCCTTCTAAGAGGAAGAAAAAGAAAAATGATAGGACTTCGCATGCTGCTAGTGAACCTGTTGTTGACACATTTGAGAATCGCAATGATATTTCTATTTCTGATGCTGAAACACAATCTGATAATGAACATGAACCTAGTGATAATGTTAATGATGAGGTTCATGTTGATGCTCAACCTAGCAATAACAATGATGTAGAGATTGAAGCTGTTGTTGACCTTGATAACCCACAATCAAAGAATCAACGTTATGATAAGAGAGAGTTTGTTGCTAGAAAACACGTCAAAGAAAGGGAACCATGGGTTCAGAAACCCATGCCTTTTCCTCCCAAACCATCCAAGAAAAAGGATGATGAGGATTTTGAGCGCTTTGCTAAAATGATTAGACCTATCTTTTTGCGTATGCGTTTGACTGATATGCTCAAAATGAATCCTTATGCTAAGTACATGAAGGAAATTGTTACAAATAAAGGAAAGATACTGGAAGCTGAAGTTTCCACCATGCTTGCTAATTATACTTTCAAAGGTGGAATACCAAAGAAACTAGGAGATCCAGGAGTACCAACTATACCATGCTCCATTAAAAGAAACTATGTTAAAACTGCTTTATGTGATCTTGGAGCCGGTGTCAATGTTATGCCTCTCTCTTTATATCATACACTTGATTTGAATAAGTTGACACCTACTGAAATATCTTTGCAAATGGCCGATAAATCAACTGCTATACCTGTCGGTATTTGTGAGGATGTGCCTGTTGTGGTTGCAAACGTTACTATTTTATCGGACTTTGTTATTCTTGATATTCCAGAGGACGCTAGTATGTCGATTATCCTTGGTAGACCCTTTTTGAATACTGCAGGGGCTGTTATTGATTGCAACAAAGGCAATGTCACTTTTCATGTTAATGGCAATGAGCATATGGTACACTTTTCGAGGAAACAACCTCAAGTTCATAGTATAAACTCTATTGGAAAAATTCCGTCGATTATTTTTGGAGGTTTTGAATTTCCTCTTCCTACTGTCAAGAAGAAATATGATATTCTTATTATCGGGGACGTGCATATCCCCGTTGAGGTAACCTAGTGCTATTCGAAAATTCTCCGGTTTCATGCGATTCGGAATGAGTTTGTTAACAAGACCTGATCAACCTTGTTAGTGGATTCCTTTTGATGAGCATGAAATGGATGAAGTTAGAAAGCACAACTCTCTGTACCCTCCTTTTACTTTCTGTTATTTAGTTGAAATAAAGAAAAATTTAGTATTCTGTTTGTTTTCTGAATTATCCGTGCAATAAAAAATACCCCGAAAATAAAAGTTCTCCAAATGCCTTGAAATTTATATATGATTTTTTCTGGAATATTTAAGAATATCTGGCACTGAGAACACATCAGGGGGAGCAAGCACCTGGCCACGAGGGTCCAGGGCGTGCCCACCCCCTGAGCGCGCCCCCCTGCCTCATGGCCCCCTCGTGCACTAGTGCAGAACCGGGCTTTAGCGCCGGTTCGTAAGGGCCTTTAGTGCCGGTTCTACAACCGGCACTAAAGAGTGGAGACTAAAGGCCCCCCCCTTTACTACCGGTTCGGCACGAACCGGCGCTAAAGTGCCACCACGTGGCACGAGCCAGGCCCGGGTGCTGGTAGACCATTAGTACCGGTTGGTAACACCAACCCGTACTAAATGTTTGGGGGGGTTTTGGTTTTATTTTTTATTTTTCCATTAATTTTGTGTTTTCCATTTAATTCTTTTTTGTTTGCTGGTATTTTACGATACTACATATTGTACACGTTATGCATATATATAAATAGATTTTCTCGTAGAACCGATCATATATAAATATATATCATCGAATGTCTCACAACCACCATTAATTATTCACACATACACATGTATATATATATATATACAATTTCTCTTACATGTTGCCTTGGTGCCTTTGGAGCACGATGACAAGTGCTTCATGGGGGCGGTAGCGGGTAATAGTATTCTCCTTTGGGATCTATGACCTGGTCGAGCAAAAATCCCGCTATTTCCTCTTGAAGTGCTAGTATGCACTCCGTTGGTAGGAGCTGCTCCCGCACCTCTCTGAACTGTTAAGAAGGAGATCAATATGCATGTGTATTAGTTGTGTGACTAGATATCGACAATGGTGTAAAAATTTGTGAATAGTGTTCTGACAAACGTACACAGTCCTGTCTTTGAGATCTGCTCCTTTCGGACGCCATCATGCGAATGTTCTCGCAAACGTAGTATGCACACAGATCAGTCCCCGACACCTGCTTCAGGGCCTTTACGAGAATGGAATTTAATCAGATACTGATTAATCAAGCATGCTAATTAATTAATGGTATTGGAACAAGAATAAAAGAGATGGTAGCTAGCTAGCTAGTACTACTTAATTACTTACCTTGGGTCACCACCAATACAGCTTTTTTTCCAGTTGCCTGGAGTCACCTTGATGAACTTTGCCCAAGCCCTGCCCGGCAGCAAAGAAAATGAATAAAGGGGTTATTAAATAGTTGATATCAGGAAATGATGAACTAATTAAATAGGCCGAGTGATGTCTACTACGCAGCCTTCTTCTTGTAGACGTTGTTGGGCCTCCAAGTGCAGAGGTTTGTAGGACAGTAGCAAATTTCCCTCAAGTGGATGACCTAAGGTTTATCAATCAGTGGGAGGCGTAGGATGAAGATGGTCTCTCTCAAGCAACCCTGCAACCAAATAACAAAGAGTCTCTTGTGTCCCCAACACACCCAATACAATGGTAAATTGTATAGGTGCACTAGTTCGGCGAAGAAATGGTGATACAAGTGCAATATGGATGGTAGATATAGGTTTTTGTAATCTGAAAATATAAAAACAGCAAGGTAACTAATGATAAAAGTGAGCACAAACGGTATTGCAATGCGTTGAAACAAGGCCTAGGGTTCATACTTTCACTAGTGCAAGTTCTCTCAACAATAATAACATAATTGGATCATATAACTATCCCTCAACATGCAACAAAGAGTCACTCCAAAGTCACTAATAGCGGAGAACAAACGAAGAGATTATTGTAGGGTACGAAACCACCTCAAAGTTATCCTTTTTAATCGATCTATTCAAGAGTCCGTAGTAAAATAACACGAAGCTATTCTTTTTGTTCGATCTATCATAGAGTTCGTACTAGAATAACACCTTAAGATACAAATCAACCAAAACCCTAATGTCACCTAGATACTCCAATGTCACCTCAAGTATCCGTGGGTATGATTATACGATATGCATCAAACAATCTCAGATTCATCTATTCAACCAACACAAAGTACTTCAAAGAGTGCCCCAAAGTCTCTACCGCAGAGTCAAGACGAAAACGTGTGCCAACCCCTATGCATAAGTTCACAAGGTCACTGAACCCGCAAGTTGATCACCAAAACATACATCAAGTAGATCACGTGAATATCCCATTGTCACCACAGATAAGCACATGCAAGATATACATCAAGTGTTCTCAAATCCTTAAAGACTCAATCCAATAAGATAACTTCGAAGGGAAAACTCAATCCATTACAAGAGAGTAGAGGGGGAGAAACATCATAAGATCCAACTATAATAGCAAAGCTCGCGATACATCAAGATCGTGCCAAATCAAGAACACGAGAGGGAGAGAGAGAGAGAGATCAAACACATAGCTACTGGTACATACCCTCAGCCCCGAGGGTGATCTACTCCCTCCTCGTCATGGAGAGCACCGGGATGATGAAGATGGCCACCGGTGAGGGATCCCCCCTCCGGCAAGGTGCCGGAACAGGGTCCCGATTGGTTTTTGGTGGCTACAGAGGCTTGCGGCGGCGGAACTCCCAATCTATTGTGTTTTTTATGGTTTTAGGGTATATGGATATATATAGGCCAAAGAAGTCGGTCAGGGGAGCCATGAGGGGCCCATGAGGGTGGAGGGTGGGTGCGCCCCCTGCCTCGTGCCTTCCTCGTTGCTTCCCTTACGTACACTCCAAGTCTTCTGGATTGCTTCCGTTCCAAAAATAACTCTCGCGAAGGTTTCATTCCGTTTGGACTCCGTTTGATATTCCTTTTCTGCGAAACACTGAAACAAGGGAAAAAATAGAAACTGGCACTGGGCTCTGGGTTAATAGGTTAGGCCCAAAAATAATATAAGTGTTTAGTAAAGCCCATAAACATCCAAAACAGATAATATAATAGCATGAATACTTCATAAATTATAGATACGTTGGAGACGTATCACCGAGATATAGTTAATAATGATTGAAATTACCTGTCGAGTATCCCCTTCAAGATGGCGAAGTCACTTTCTTCCTTAAGTAGTGAGTCTAGTACATCAACTGTTCCTTTATCAACTTTAATGACTAACAAGATCCAGTGGTAACTGCATGCGCACACGTTTGCATGTCTTAATTAAGCGGGCATGTGCACAACACTAATCAACTACCCTAAACCCTATACACTTAATTATTAACATCTAGCTAGCTAGTAAGCAAAAACATAATTTGTAGTACAAGACAGTGTGACTCACAGGAAGTTGTAAGGAAGTAGTATATCTTCATTGGTATTGAGTCGCTTCAAGAACTCTAGCATGCTTTCCTCTAAACTTGCTCGACAACTTGGAATATTCCATGTGTGTTCATTAACGGTATTTGGGTCAACGAACCCAATGCCATAGCGTCCAGATTTTTTCATTTCATACATCTTCATCTTGCATAATACCACAGAAAAGAATATAGTGAGGATAATTACAGGTAATGATTGATCAAAATGATCACTACAGCTAGCTTGAGACTTAAATTACAGAAAGAAATCACTTACAGACAATAGCAACTGACGAGAGATTTGTCGAGTGCGTCTTGATTGTATAACTGAAATAGTTATGAATACTCAACGGACAGAGCTTTCTCATGGAAGTAATGCTCCTCCTTGACATTCACCATGAGGGACTCTCGATTGGAAATCTTGGTAATGTTCATGTATCATTGATGCAATTCATACATTCTCGTTGGGAGGTTCTTGACCTTGTCTGGCTCGACCAAAGGTTGGCCCCGGACATATTTTCCTTTTATTTCCTCCTCTCTAAGCGGAGACATGGGCTCGATATCGAGGAGTTGTCCAACAGTGATCTTGAGCATTTCAGCCTGCATTATATGCTCCTCGGTTATTACCACATTGCCCAGCTGGGGAACGTTAACGGTTTGCCCACATATATATAGGGTGCGCGTACTCTCATGTGTTGTTGGCACAACAAGCGGTGGGATCGATTGCGCCGCCTGTTCTCCCAGCTGGGGAACGGTTTTCCCGCATTTTTTGACAGCTGCTTGTTGGCTCGAGCTTGCTTCTTTCTATAGTCATGCTCGATGTGCCTTCCTGATTTGGCGCTCATAGTTTGAGTCAATAGGCTTGGGAGCTGGTTTTCTTGCCATATGAATAAAGTGGTCAATAACTTTCTCAGGCACTTTCTCCCTTGGCGGCGGTGCCGGTTTTGGTCCAAAATGGGCGTCCACTTGGGCCCGCACTATGGCTTCGTTTTGCTCCTCGGTCATGTCGTAAGGCCTCTGAGGAAGAGGAGCGAGGCTTGGACCATATTTATATCGCTTGTCTCCGCCTGTACCTCCTGTACTACCTCAACTCATACCGCTACGCACCATAGCTGCGGCGTGTCTCTTCTGCGATTGCTGAGGCGGCGGAGACGGCTGACGTGGCTGAGTTGGAGCAGGAGTCTACTCACGCATTGGTGGACTTGGAGGAGCGGGAGTCTGCTGACACGGTGGCGGACTTCAAGGAGGAGTCGGCTCACATGCTCGTGGACTTGGAGGAGCGGGAGTCTGCTGACACGGTGGCGGACTTCAAGGAGGAGTCGGTTCACGCGTTCGTGGACTTGGAGGAGCGGGAGTCTGCTGACTCGGTGGTGGACTTCGAGGAGGACTCGGCTGACGCGGTGTCGGTGGACTTCGAAAGATGATGCAATCCTTTCTCCATAGGATGATACGATGTATGGCCTCTCCCAGTGTGTGCTCGTCGTCACCTCCAGGAATGTCAAGCTCTAGCCCCGAATATTGGTCCACCACCTCATCAACCAAGACACGAGCATAGCCCGCTGGAATCCCGTTGCAATGGAAGGTTGCTTCGGGGGGATTTGTAAAAGCAACGGCGTCCGCCACCTTCATGGATATGTTCTTCATTTTGAAGTGTAACTCACAGTTAGTGTTCTCTATGATGTCATCCACAGGGTATCTATCCAGCAGTGGGTCGCCCGGGGTGGAACCAACGCTGCTTCTCGACATGGATGGGACGGTGCTATCCAATGCTGGACGATCATCCGCTAGCTGGTGCCGCTGCTGAGACCCCCTTTCCTGGCTAAGTGAGTCGATCTGCTGCTGCTGCCGCTGGAATTTGAGTGCCAAGTCCGCGTGCCTTGCTTCTAGGCCTTGAAGGCGTTCTACGTCCTGCTTCCTCTGCTCCTCCTCCAACTTCCTCTTCTTCTCCTCCTCCATGTTCTTTCTTGCACAGCACCTGTAGTCGTCGTTCCATTCCGAAAAGCCCTCATACCAGGGAATAACGCCCTTGCCTCATGTTCTTCCCGGGTGTTCAGGATTTCCCAGGGCGCGCGTAAGCTCGTCGTTCTCTCTGTTGGGCGTGAACACCCCCTTTCGAGCATCTTCTATTGCGTCAAGTAACTTTTGTTCGGCTCCTTTTAGACTTGCCTTCTTCGAAACCAGGCCTGTCTTCGGGTCCAACGCCCCCCCATGCGCATAGAACCAAGTTCTGCACCTGGGGGGCCAACTCCTAGTAACCGGAGTGACCCCTGCATCCTCCATCTCTTGCTCAGACTTATCCCACTTAGGCATTGCCACCGCGTAGCCACCTGGCCCCAGCCTATGGAACTGCATCTTTTTTGCGGCATTGTCCTTGTTTTTTCTCAACCGTTCCTTAGATAATTCTGATTCCTTGAATTTCACGAAAGCGGGCCAGTGTTCTCTTTGCTTCTCCAGTGTTCTCTTGAATTCTGGAGTCTTCCTTTCTGCAGCGACGTAGTTGGCCCATACAGTTTTCTTGTGGGTGTTGAATGCAATTGCCATCTTCTTAAGAGCAGCGTCCTTGACTTTCTGCACATCTGCATCAGTGGAATAATCTGGTAGGGTGAAATGTTCCATCAGAGATTCCCAAATCTTTTCTTTTGCTCTGTCGTCGACCCAAGTAACATCTGGACGTGTAGTTTTTGGCTCTTTCCATTCTTGAATGGAGATCGGGAGTTGCTCCTTCACAAGAACTCCGCACTGACGAACGAACTTGTTCGCAATGTTCTTAGGCGTGAGGGGTTCGCCACTAGCTTTGATGGAATCGATGTTGTACTTTACACCCTCCTTCAACTTTTTGCCCGGGCCTCGCTTTGTCCTGCTTTCTGTAGAAGCAGATTTGCTTGATCCGGAGGGCTGAAAGAAGAAAGATCAATTCGTTAATATATCTTCAAATAAAAAAACATGTGATGATCACTAGATGCCTGCTTATATAAATATACCTCACCGGTAGTCTTTGTTATTTCAAGATCAACATTGTATGCGTCATCATAATCATTGTCTGCATCATCATAATCATAATCATAGTTCATGACTTCATCAGCTCGGTCGTCGAGATCGAATATCTTATCATCACCCTCCCCGGTATTGTTCAGATATTGGGAGCCGTCATCTGCTTCATTCAGATCATCTGGCCTGTTAGGGCTGCGTATGATCTCGAACAGGGCCTCTTCTCCCTCTCTGTCGGCATTGTCCGGCATAGCTTTTATTTAACTAATCCAGAAGAAATATAAAACAATTTAGTATTCAAATTACAATGCATGGATGCAATCAATAAGGAAAAACTGAATCATATAGTACATAATATGCATCGACTCGAATAATATATAATCTCGAATACATCATCTCGAATAATATATAATCTTAAATACATCGTCTCGAATAATATATAATCTCAAGTACATCGTCTCTAATAATATATATAATCTCGAATACATCGTCTCGAATATTATATATCGAATACATCACTGGCTAGGTAGCTAATAAAGATCGAATACTACAGAAGAATCTAGGCCACTCGCGGTTCCTGGGGCACGGGCGGTTGATGTCTACTACGCAACCTTCTTCTTGTAGACGTTGTTGGGCCTCCAAGTGTAGAGGTTTATAGGACAGTAGCAAATTTCCCTCAAGTGGATGACCTAAGGTTTATCAATCCGTGGGAGGCGTAGGATGAAGATGGTCTCTCTCAAACAACCCTGCAACCAAATAACAAAGAGTCTCTTGTGTCCCCAACACACCCAATACAATGGTAAATTGTATAGGTGCACTAGTTCGGCGAAGAGATGGTGATACAAGTGCAATATGGATGGTAGATATAGGTTTTTGTAATATGAAAATATAAAAACAGCAAGGTAGCAAGCGATAAAAGTGAGCGTAAATAATATTGCAATGCTAGGAAAGCCTAGGGTCCATACTTTCACTAGTGCAAGTTCTCTCAACAATAATAACATAATTGGATCATATAACTATCCCTCAACATGCAACAAAGAGTCACTCCAAAGTCACTAATAGCGAAGAACAAACTAAGAGATCATTGTAGGGTACGAAACCACCTCAAAGTTATTCTTTCTGATCGATCTATTCAAGAGTCCGTAGTAAAATAACACGAAGCTATTCTTTCCGTTTGATCTATCATAGAGTTCGTACTAGAATAACACCTTAAGAAACAAATCAACCAAAACCCTAATGTCACCTAGATACTCCAATGTCACCTCAAGTATCCACGGGTATGATTATACGATATGCATCACATAATCTCAGATTCATCTATTCAACCAACACATAGAACTTCAAAGAGTGCCCCAAAGTTTCTACCGGAGAGTCAATACGAAAACGTGTGCCAACCCCTATGCATAGGTTCATGGGCGGAACCCGCAAGTTGATCACCAAAACATACATCAAGTGGATCACGTGATATCCCATTGTCACCACAGATAAGCACGGCAAGACATACATCAAGTGTTCTCAAATCCTTAAAGACTCAATCCGAAAAGATAACTTCAAAGGGAAAACTCAATCCATTACAAGAGAGTAGAGGGGGAGAAACATCATAAGATCCAACTACAATAGCAAAGCTCGCGATACATCAAGATCGTATCACCTAAAGAACACGAGAGAGAGAGATCAAACACATAGCTACTGGTACATACCCTCAGCCCCGAGGGTGAACTACTCCCTCCTCGTCATGGAGAGCGCCGGGATGATGAATATGGCCACCGGTGAGGGATCCCCCCTCCGGCAGGGTGCCGGAACAGGGTCCCGATTGGTTTTTGGTGGCTACAGAGGCTTGCGGCGGCGGAACTCCCGATCTATTCTGTTCCCCGATGTTTTTAGGGTATATGGACATATATAGGCGAAAGAATTCGGTCAGGGGAGCCACGAGGAGCCCACGAGGGTGGGGGGCGCGCCCAGGGGGGCAGGCGCGCCTCCCTGCCTTGTGGCCACCTCGAAGCTTCCTTGACTTCAACTCCAAGTCTCTTGGATCACGTCCGTTCCAAAAATCACGCTCCCGAAGGTTTCATTCCGTTTGGACTCCGTTTGATATTCCTTTTCTGCGAAACACTGAAACAATGGAAAAAACAAAAACTGGCACTGGGCTCTGGGTTAATAGGTTAGTCCCAAAAATAATATAAAAGTGCATAGTAAAGCCCATTAAACATCCAAGATGGATAATATAATAGCATGAATACTTCGTAAATTATAGATACGTTGGAGACGTATCAGCGGTGGACACCCGAAGATAAGGAACCATCACAGGATCATATCTCCGGTCATCTGCCCAAAGAACCTGCCAGGTATTGGAGAACCTGACGTCCATAGCAGCCATGTAGCGATGGACGTGCTCGTCCACCTCCCTGACATGGCGACGCACCACCTCCGGCGGGGCCGGCTCCCTCTGCACCGAATGTGGCCCACGCGAACGCCACCAAAGGAGATGAGGGTCAATGACGGGACCCGAGGCCGGGTTCCTCACCAAGCGGCACGCCCCTCCAGGTAGCACCTCCCAGTGCCAGCCCGGCGGAGCCCAGTCCCGGACATGGGTCAGCCGGACGTCATCGCGAACGGGTCGGCGGTGAGGATGCGGGCCGGGCATCGTCGAGAACAAATACTATATGCCCGCAAAAAGTGACATTTTTTAAATGATTGGATTGCGACTTATATGCAAATTCTAAATTTCTATAACTAAAATTATAAGAAACTAAAAACTAACATTTCTATAACAATTTGAAATTAATCTAATTCATCTAGCTAAAACTAACATTTCTAAAATTTCTAACATTTCTAACATTTCTATATACTATTTGACATTAATCTAATCTACTTAATTAATTCATCTAAAACATTTGTATAAAAAACAGAAAAAACAGAATCGTGTGTGTGTGTGTGTGCGTGTGTGTTTGCGCGCGCATGTGTGTGTGTGTGTGTGTGTGTGCGCGTGTGTGCACCTACGGCGCCGGCAGCGCGGCGGCTTCGATTGGAGGGAGGAGAGGGGCCGGGGAGAGGGGCTCACAGCGCGGGCGACGGCGACGGCGAGGCGACGGACAGCGAGGCAGAGGGGACGGTGACGGACAGTGACGGGGACGGCGACGGGGGCGGCGGCAACGGCGACGGATGGCGACGGGGGCGGCGGCAACGGCGACGGATGGCGACGGGGACGGCGACGGGGGCGGCGACGAGGGGCGGCGACGAGGGGCGGCAGCGGCGGGGCAGAGGAGAAGAAGCAGAGGGAGAACGAACTGACGAATTTTTTTGAAGTGTTTTCTTATATAGAGCCCCCCTTTAGTACCGGTTGGAGCCAAGCGGCGGGAAGCGCCCACCTTTAGTACCGGGTGGTGGCTCCAACCGGTACTAAAGACCCCCCCTTTAGTACCGGTTGGAGCCACGACCCGGTACTAAAGGGGATGCGCTGGCGCAGGTGCGGTGCGGCAAGTTTAGTCCCACCTCGCTAGCCGAGGGGCGTCCGCACTGGTTTATAAGCCCCAGTGCGGTAGCTCTCTCGAGCTCCTCTCCAAAGCAGGCCTACTGGGCCTACCTGTATGCTACCCTGTGGGCCTACTGGGCCTTTGCGGGCCTGCATCCTGGCCCAACAACACGTTCGGTTTCTAGTTGTATGCAGGCCGCTCTGGCCCAGTAGGTGGGCTTTTTATTTTTTATTTTTTGCTTTATTATTTTGTTTATTTATTTTGAGTTGTTTTTTCCTGTATTTAGAGTTTCTTTGTGAATATTTTTGCTTTAGGTACAAAAAATTACAAACTTTCTGTTAGTGCCGGTAGTTTTCAAATTTGAATAGTTTAAATTTTGAATTATTTGAAATTTGGGTGAATCACTAGTTTGTGAATAACTTAACTTTGAAAATAGATTTTTCAGTGATTCTTTTTTCTTATGTTTAATATAGTGTGTTTTATCATTATATTCAATTTGGTAATGCTTAGGTTATTTAAAAAATGAAATGCCTTTGTAACAGATGAGTTTTCGTCCGAAACCCTGATACTTCGAAAGAGATTGTCCATTTTGTACACGAAGTGCATCCAGTTTTTGCGGTAACCCTCTCTACTTTTTTGCACATGCTATGTGGGTGAAATTATGATACCATGCTAACTTTCAACCTTTTTTGAGTTCATTTGAAATGCTTTTCAATTTCAGGGTCATTTAGCTAAAAAAATCAGTAAATGCATGAAAGAATTTGTTTGCACATAAAATTTCTTCGCGTTTCAAATGCCAAAACACATAACTACCCTAACTATTACAGAGATTCCCTCCTGGGTGTGAAACACAGAAGAAAGTGATGATAGTGAAGCCGATCACATCCCAGATCTTTGGGTGTGAAACTTTTTCTTCGCGTGTGTCCCTTTGCGCCGTAGCCATGGAAAATCTTCATCATTTAACTGGATGCTCGGGTCAATATTCACTGTGAATGGAGCAATTTCATCAAACTTTTCATAATCTTCTGACGTGTCTGTCTTGTCATCCACTCCCACGATGTTTCTCTTCCCAGAAAGAACTATGTGGCGCTTTGGCTCATCGTATGATGCATTCGCTTCCTTATCTTTTCTTTTTCTCGGCTTGGTAGACATGTCCTTCACATAGAAAACCTGTGCCACATCATTGTCTAGGACGAATGGTTCATCTGCATACGCAAGATTGTTGAGATCCACTGTTGTCATTCCGTACTGCGGGTCTTCCGTTACCCCGCCTCGTGTCATATTGACCCATTTGCACCGAAACAAAGGGACCTTCAAACCACGTCCATAGTCAAGTTCCCATATGTCCTCTATGTAACCATAATATGTTTCCTTTTCCGTCTTGGTTGTTGCATCAAAGCGGACACCACTGTTTTGGTTGGTGCTCTTCTTATCTTGGGCGATCATGTAAAATGTATTACCATTTATCTCGTACCCTTTGAAAGTCATTATATTCGAAGATGGTAATTGGGATAGCGAGTACATGTCATCTTCAATAGAGGCGTCATGCATGGTACGTGTCTGCAACCAGCCGGCGAAACTCCTGGTTTGTTCACGTGTAATCCAGTCATCAGACCGCTCCGGGTGTTTGGAGCGTAGAAAATTCTTGTGTTCGTCCATATACGGAGCCACCAAGGCGGAATTCTGTAGAACTGTGTAGTGTGCTTCAGTGAGAGAATGTCCGTCCATACATATCATTTGATTCCCTCCTAGCGTGCCTTCTCCATCCAGTCTGCCCTTATGCCGCGATTCAGGAACACCAATCGACTTAAGGTCAGGAATAAAGTCAATACAAAACTCAATGACCTCCTCATTTTCATGGCCCTTGGAGATGCTTCCTTCTGGCCTAGCACGGTTATGAACATGTTTCTTTAAGACTCCCATGAACCTCTCAAAGGGGAACATATTGTGTAGAAATACAGGACCCAAAACATTAATTTCTTCGCATAGGTGAACTAGGACGTAAGTCATGATGTTGAAGAAGGATGGTTGGAACACCAACTCGAAACTGACAAGACATTGCACCAAATCATTCTCTAACCTTGGTATGATTTCTGGATCGATTACCTTCTGAGAGATTGCATTGAGGAATGCACATAGCTTCACAATGGCTAATCGAACGTTATCCGATAGAAGCCCCCTCAATGCAACCGGAAGCAGTTGCGTCATAATCACGTGGCAGTCATGAGACTTTAGGTTCTGGAACTTTTTCTCTGCCATGTTTATTATTCCCTTTATATTCGACGAGAAGCCAGACGGTACCTTAATACTGAGCAGACATTCAAAGAAGATTTCCTTCTCTTCTTTGGTAAGAGCGTAGCTGGCATGACCCTGATGTATGCCGTCTTTTCCATGCATACGTTGCTGGTCCTCCCGTGGCTCAGGTGTATACTTTGTCTTCCCATACATGCCCAAGAAGCCAAGCAGGGTCACGCAAAGATTCTTCGTCACGTGCATCACGTCGATTGCGGAGCGGACCTCTAGGTCTTTCCGATAGGGCAGGTCCCAAAATATAGATTTCTTCTTCCACATGGGTGCGCGTCCGTCAGCGTCATTCGGAACAGGTTGTCCGCCAGGACCCTTTCCAAAGACTACCTTCAAATCCTTGACCATATCATGTACATCAGCACCAGTACGGTGGCAAGGCTTCATCCGGTGATCCGGCTCACCTTTGAAATGCTTGCCTTTCTTTCTTACGGGATGCCTACTCGGAAGAAATCGACGATGTCCTAGGTACACATTCTTCCTACAATTGTCCAAATATATACTATCGGTATCTTCCAAATAGTGCGTGCATGCGCGGTATCCCTTGTTTGTCTGTCCTGAAAGGTTACTGAGAGCAGGCCAATCATTGATGGTCACGAATAGCAACGCCTTTAGGTCAAATTCTTCCCCCATGTGCTCATCCCACACACGTACACCTTTTCCATTCCACAGATGTAAGAGTTCTTCAACTAATGGCCTTAGGTACACATCAATGTCGTTGCCGGGTTGCTTAGGGCCTTGGATGAGCACTAGCATCATAATGAACTTCCGCTTCATGCACAACCAAGGAGGAAGGTTATACAAACATAGAGTCATAGGCCAGGTGCTATGGTTGCTGCTCTGCTCCCCAAAAGGATTAATGCCATCTGCGCTTAGACCAAACCATACGTTCCTTGCGTCATCTGCAAAGTCCTTCCCGTACTTTCTCTCGATTTTTCTCTCCACTGCGACCCATCAGTGGGTACTCTCAACTTTCTGTCTTTCTTACGGTCTTCTATGTGCCATCGCATCACCTTGGCATGCTGAACAAACGTTTCAACCGTGGTATTATAGGAGCATACCACATCACCTTGGCAGGAATCTTCTTCCCGGGGCGCTCGCCCTCGACATCACCAGGGTCATCGCGGCTGATCTTATAGCGCAATGCACCACATACCGGGCAAGCGTTCAAATCCTCGTACTCACCGCGGTAGAGGATGCAGTCATTAGGGCATGCATGTATCTTCTGCACCTCTAACCCTAGAGTGTAGACAACCTTCTTTGCTTCGTACGTACTCTCGGGCAATTCGTTGTCCTTTGGAAGCATATTCTTTATCATTACCAGCAACTTTCCAAATCCCTTGTCAGATACACCATTCTCTGCCTTCCATTGCAGCACTTCCAGTGTGGTGCCCAACTTTTTCTTGTCAGCTTCGCAATTCGGGTACAACAATTTCTTGTGATCCTCTAACATGCGCTGCAACTTCTTCTTCTCCAAATCACTTGCGCAGTTTCTCTTTGCATCGGCAATGGCCCGACCTAGATCATCAGCGGGCTCATCTGATGCCTCTTCTTCAGCTTCTTCCCGCATTGCTGGCTCAGCTTCTTCCCCCATTGTTGTATCATCGTATTCAGGGAACCCATGGCCAGGATAGCTGTCGTCGTCCTCTTCTTCTTCATTGTCTTCCATCATAACCCCTCTTTCTCCGTGCTTGGTCCAAACATTATAGTGGGGCATGAAACCGGACTCAAACAGGTGGACGTGAATGGTTCTTGACGTAGATTAATTGTGATCATTCTTACAGCCCGCACATGGACAAGGCATAAAACCATCCGCCCGCTTGTTTGCCTCAGCAGCAAGCAGAAAAGTATGCACACCATTAATGAACTCGGGAGAGCATCGGTCATCATACATCCATTGTCGGCTCATCTTCATTACACAACACCGAAAAGACCAAATTAATACAAGTTCATACATATATATAGTTCATACAACACTTAAATGCAACAAACAAATAACTCTCTAGCTAAAGCATTTAAATGCAACAACAAATGCGTTCAAGATCACAACTAAGGTAATAATTGATCCAACAGCATAATGATACCAAGCCTCACTATCAATGGCCTATTTTCTAATCTTTCTAATCTTCAAGCGCATTTTCTCCATCTTGATCTTGTGATCATCGACGACATCGGCAACATGCAACTCCAATTCCATCTTCTCCCCCTCAATTCTTTCCAATTTTTCTTTCAAATACTCGTTTTCTCTTTCAACTAAATTTAACATCTTGACAATAGGGTCGGTTGGAATTTCCGGTTCACATACCTCCTAGATAAAAATATCTATGTCAACTTGATGGGCATAATTTGTCATAAACACGAAATGCAACAACTAGTTTTAAAAGAGAATATACCACATCTGAATCATAACAAGGACGAGGGCCGACGGGGACGGATATCAAAACCATGGCACTATGTATAACAAACAACGTATGGGTAAGATAATTATATGAGTAACTATATATCCAAATCACACAAACATCAATTTGGTAATGTAAAACATTCATGAACAAGAGGCTCACCACAAGTTGGTGCCGGCGACGGGATGGTGCGGGCGATCAACGGTGGTTACGACGGATATTTAGAAGGCACTAAGTAAACCACACCTACATATGCAAACTAAGTGTTATTTTTGACCTCAAATTGCAAGAGCTAATCTAGCAATGAGAGATGGAAGGACAAAGTTGCTAACCTTTGTGATCATTTGAATGGATGGGGGCCTTCAAATCTTGACAAATTTTGGGCAAAATGTGTGATGAGCTTGAGAGGAAGAGGGGAAGAACAGAGAGGAGAGGGGAAAGGGGAAGAACAGAGCGAGCTTGGGTGGACGAAGGGTTTATGTAGGACGACCTTTAGTACCGGTTCGTGACACAAACCGGTACTAAAGGTGCTGGAGGGGCTCCAGACTGACAATATCCTGCCACCACTCACTTTACTACCGGTTCGTGGCACGAACCGGTGCTAAAGGTTCACCACGAACCAATACTAATGAGAGCGGCCGGCTAGCCGTTGGAACCGGCACTAATGCACACATTAGTGCCGGCTCAAAATCAAACCGGCACTAATGTGCTTCACATTTGACCCTTTTTCTACTAGTGGTGGCCCCCCTCCACTTATTCCTGCACCCACACACTTCTTCTTCCTCCCACAAAAATCACCAACCAGCTCAAGCACGAGTTCTAGCTCACCTTGCCGCCATTTTTGATCTCCTTGCTCAAAGCTCCACTCACAAAACTGCTTTGGGGGATTATTCTTTGGTATGTGACTCCTCCAATGGTCCAATTAGTTTTTGTTCTAGTGCTTTATTTATTGCAAATTTTTGCTGCTTAGGTGACCCTGTTCTTGAGCTTGCATTTGAAATCTATTTGGTCCCAAGTAGTTCTAATGCATGATATAGTCTCTAGGCACTTGTGGGAGTAGTTGCTATCAATTTTGTTGAGTTTGGGTCACTTTTATTTGAAGTTACAATTTTTTTTAGAAATTTTCAGAAAATAATGAAGAGATTTTTGAGGGGCTCTTTGAGCCGAAGCTCGAAGGATAAGCAAAGTGAAGAAGATAAGAGGCCTAAATATAATCTCCCTCGCACCGCGGAGGTTCCGCCGTGTGAATGGCCTTGTGATGAGTTCTTGAGAGAAGCCGGGATTCATGATGATTTTTATGATTTCGCTGAGAATGCAGGCCTCACCGACTTCCTCCGCGACCAACGCGAACAGTATCTCCTACTCACTAATATCTTTGTGCAAAATTTTCATTTCCATGCTAGGAGGTCACCACCTTCGGTGGATTTTTATTTATATGATGAGTATAAGGAGATGTCCCTCTTTGATTTTTGTGCGGTTTGCAAGTTGCCCTTTGCGGGCAGCGTAGAGGAACCACATCGTAATGATGTGGAAGGGTTTATCGATACAATTGCTGTACGGGAAACGAGGAAGGTTTCCGATGCAAGAATTACTAGCATACACTTTCCTGTTCTACGTTACTTTGAAATATTTGCTAGTAGATGCTTAATTGGTTGCGGAAACTGTGGCAACCTTAGTGCCCCTGATATTGTTATTTTGTGCCATGCCTTGTTTTGTGATAACATATTAAGTATGGGCGCTATTGTTGCAAAGCGGTTAAATCTGAACCGTACAAAGGGCCCCATCTTGGGAGGTATCTTCGCCTCGCGCTTCGCTGCACACTTTAACATACCTATTAGGCATTATGAGAAAGAAGAAAAGTTGTTGCCTCCTGTTTTTCTAGACTATAAGAGTATGGTAGCACATGATTTTATTGTTAAGAACAAGAAAACGGAGCTTAACTATAGACTGATATTTGATAAGAATTATTTTGAGACTATTACTTTGCCTGCTCCTTCTTTGTTTAACTTATCTTCAGGCAAGTACATTGTTCTGCCGGAGGCCATCCATGCCTACCGGAACCAAGCACCAGCTCCAGAACCAGAGCCGGAACCACTACTTGATCCACACCGTCAGTCTGTTTATCAGTGGGATCCGGAGGAGATCGCCAACAAGTGGCATCCTGAGGATGCATCTCAGTACGACCCCAGTTACAACTTTGGATATCCGTCGGGCCAGCCATGGCCATAGACCAACTTAGGCCAAAAGCCTAAGCTTTGGGGAGTACGTATTTCTCACCGACATTACATTCATGTTCACACACTCATGCTAGTTGTCGGTGTTCATACTTTTTCATTGTACTATCCATGCTAGTTTATTTTCTTTTTCCTGCTTTCTTCTTGTGTGTTTGAAAAACATTAAGAAAAACCAAAAAAAATTAGTTGTAGCTTTTAGGTAGTGTACTTGGCATGCCTGTAGTAGTAATAATTAAAAGAAAACCCAAAAAGATTTCCCGTTCTTCTTTTGCTTGTTGGGAGCTTTCCCGTGTAAATAGTTTTATTTCTTTTCTTTTCTTTGGGGGTCGATAGGAGAAGACCATGATGAAAATGTTAAAGTGGCGCTTATATGCATTATTGTTGATTTAACCAAGAGCCCATATTGCCTTGTCTTCTCCTGTTTATTGAATGCTTGCAGATTCCAGCTTAGTCCAATGCACGTGCACTATTATTATTATCCACATCGTTCGGTTGTGCAAGTGAAAGGCAATATTGATGATATATGATGGACTGATACGTCTCTGCCGTATCTACTTTTCCAAACACTTTTGCCCTTGTTTTGGACTCTAACTTGCATGATTTGAATGGAACTAACCCAGACTGACGATGTTTTCAGTAGAATTGCCATGGTGTTATCTTTGTGGAGAAACAAAAGTTCTCGGAATGACCTGAAACCTCACGAAGATTATTTTTGGAAATAATAAAAAATACTGGTGAAAGAATCAAGGCCAGGGGCCCACACCCTGTCCACGAGGGTGGGAGGCGTGCCTGCCCCCCTGGGCGCGCCCCCTGCCTCGTGGGCCCCCTGAAGCTCCACCGACCACAACTCGAACTCTATATATTCACGTTCGGGGAGAAAAAAATCAGAGAGAGGGATTCATCGCGTTTTACGATACGGAGCCGCCGCCAAGCCCTAATCTCTCTCGGGAGGGCTGATCTGGAGTCCGTTCGGGGCTCCGGAGAGGGGAATCCGTCGTCGTCGTCATCATCAACTTTCCTCCATCACCAATTTCATGATGCTCACCGCCGTGCGTGAGTAAATCCATCGTAGGCTTGCTAGACGGTGATGGGTTGGATGAGATTTATCATGTAATCGAGTTAGTTTTGTTAGGGTTTGATCCCTAGAATCCATTATGTTCTGAGATTGATGTTGCTATGACTTTGCTATGCTTAATGCTTGTCACTAGGGCCCGAGCGCCATGAATTTAGATCTGAACCTATTATGTTTTCATGAATATATGTGAGTTCTTGATCGTATCTTGCAAGTCATTAGTCACCTAATATGTGTTATGATCCGACAACCCCGAAGTGACAATAATCGGGACCACTCCCGGTGATGACCGTAGTTTGAGGAGTTCATGTATTCACTATATGTTAATGCTTTGGTCCGGTACTCTATTAAAAGGAGGCCTTAATATCCCTTAGTTTCCAATAGGACCCCGCTGCCACGGGAGGATAGGACAAAAGATGTCATGCAAGTTCTTTTCCATAATCACGTATGACTATATTCGGAATACATGCCTACATTACATTGATGAATTGGAGCTAGTTCTGTGTCACCCTATGTTATAACTGTTGCATGAATAATCGCATCCGACATAATTATCCATCACCGATCCAATGCCTACGAGCTTTTCACATATTGATCTTTGCTTAGTTACTTTACCGCTGCCACTGTTACAATCACTACAAAACTGCTACCGTTACTTTCATACTACTTTGCTACTAAATACTTTGCTGCAGATATTAAGTTATCCAGGTGTGGTTGAATTGACAACTGAGCTGCTAATACTTGAGAATATTCTTTGGCTCCCCTTGTGTCGAATCAATAAATTTGGGTTGAATACTCTAGCCTCGAAAACAGTTGCGATCCCCTATACTTGTGGGTTATCAACGTCAAAGATGCCTTTGTCATAGCTCGTTGAGCGGGACCTGTTGTCGTCTGCTGGCGGATGGCAAAGGCCTTTGCCATCTGCCAGGCATGCCTTGCCGTCCGCCATGGCAGACGGCAAAGTTCCTGATTCCTGTAGTGTGATGACAACTATGTGCCTCCTGAATACGGTGATGTTGCAACAGGGGAAGCTGAAGATCAAGAGGAACCAAACAATGTGCCCGATGATGATCTTCGCTGGGTCATTGTTGATGTAAAGAGACAATGCGAAAGTGAAAAGGAGAAGTTGAAGTTTGATCGCATGTTAGAGGATCACAAAAAATGGTTGTACCCAAATTGCGAAGATGGCAACACGAAGCTCGGTACCACACTGGAATTGCAGCAGTGGAAGGAAGACAATGGTGTATGTTGTGGAATTGTCACGACAGATGTCCTAGTGTGAGGACTTAGTCGTGAGGCCAACGCATCTATGTGGTAGCTTGAGAAGGGCTGAGTGGAATCGAGAAACGCAACACAAGACAAGGGTTTAGACAGCTTCGGGCCCCGGGAAACATCATCTGGTAACAACCCTACATGCTGTTTGTGGCTAGGTCTCATTATTATCGCGAGGGAGTCGCCGTAAACCGGCTCTCCTAGTTATGTCTAGCCCTAAGATTATTTCTCCCTCCTCTTGGGGTGCCCTGCCCCTCCTTATATAAGTTGAAGGGGCGGGTTACATGTAGAGTCCATCTCGGACTAAGACTTAAACTATTCTGACTTCTCTTCATGGGCTTCTTAACATCTTGGGCTTCTTAACGTCTCGGGCTTATTAACCCCAGGCGACTCTGTCTGCTGGGTTATGACTGTCTGCGAGTTTACCATCTGACTTATCATCTGACTTAACATCTGCCAGGTTATGATCTGACTTAACATCTGCCGGGTTATGATCTGACTTAACATCTGCCGGGTTATCATCTGACTTAACATCTGCCTGGTTATGATCTGACTTAACATCTTTCGGTTACCAAGTCCCAGCCGGGTTATAACTCCGGCCGGGTCATACCGCGGGGTATATCCCCAACATTAGCCCCCAGTTTAATTTGGATTTATCCATGTTAAACTGATCCTGATCATCCTTAAGTCCTTGTCATTTCCTTCTTCTAGAAAATCCGGGTCAATAGGCCAGCTTCATAATCAATTGGTTTGTCACAGAGAAATATTGTGAAGAATAATTCATTTGATTCAGCTCCCAATGCTTAACAAAAAATATTGGTCTTGAAATACTCATCTTATTTTCAGCCGACTTAAGGATGTAGAACTTGCCGGTTTATCATTGCCAAAATTGCCGGGTTATAGAAACTGATGATTCCGGGTTATGACTGTTATACACACCGGGTCATGATTGCTGCCAACGCTGGGTCACACAATTAATCTTCCAGATTTGCTCAAAACTGAGAATTTGAAGACGTTCCTCCTTTATATGCATATTACCTGTAGCCCCCAAGTCTTAAGAGGAGAACATAGTGAAAGCTTAAGACTTGCTTCAATATAAATGGTGCAACCTTGAAGAAATCCAGATTGTTCATCTCAGTCACTAGTCAAAACTGAATGTTCTACATATGTAGCCCCCAAGTGCCAGGTTGTCATGCTTGCAGCAACCAGGGACTTATAATTGCCTTATGCTCATAAAAACTTCAACCAGTGTAGCCCCCAAGGGCCGGGTCATTATGCAATAATGAGCAGGGACTTTGTATGTATTTCATTGAAAAATAATATCATATGATGTAACCCTCACCACAGGGCTTGAACCCACGTCCATAAGGTTAAGAGCTTTGTACTCTACCAACTGAGTAGTTGGCCTTTCAATATAATGGATTAATACTTGTGTACCTTGAATTTTTGACAGGAGCAATTGGTAGCCCCCAAGGGCCGGCTCATTACAATGTGATGAGTCGGGTCTTCAATAAAGTGAGCAAAAAATGACTTTGCATTAGCCCCCAAGTGCCATGGTGCATGCTGGCAGTGCCATGGGACTTGTATATTTGATGTAATCTCAATTTGAATAATGTAGCCCCCAAGTGCCGGGTCATAAGCCTGCAACGATTCGGAACTATTTCTTCCATTGTAGAATAAATCATATCCATTAATGAAGTAATAGCCATTGCGCTAAAACGACTTTGAAAACCTCATTCATAATACTAGCTATTGATAACCATAATAAAAATCCAGCCATGTTGGCTATTTAAAGATTTGAATAATATAACCCGGTTTGAAAACCGGTTCCTGTGATATTTGATCACACTGTTGGTTTACCAAGCCAGTGTAGTAAGGGTGATAACCCAAAATTTGAGCACTGGTAATTATCATATATTGCCGGCTTATGAACAAAGCCAGGCCGGGTTAATAAACACCGGATATTATCTTATCTCATACTGGCGACTTATAGTCGAAAGCCAGGCCGGGTTAATAAACACCGGTGAATTATAATCATAAAGCATTATAAGCCTCATCAAATAAACCTCAAAAGATCTGTTGAATAAAAAAACGAAAAAACGAGGCTTTTCATGGGCTGCCAGGCCGAAAATCGAGTGCTTTCACGGGCTGCACAGGCCACTGAGTTAAACCGTTTTACAAACCTTATAAGATGGGCCTCACATAACCAATCGTCGTTTTAACTTTGACAAGTTCAGGGTCGGCATAAGATTGACTTGTCAAACGTTCGGCGGGTCATTCCAGGATTACCTGGGCGGAGTGGCTTACTTAAAAAGGCAGGATAACCCGGGGTTTTAGGTGAATACACCTGGCTTCCAAGCCTGGCTTTTAAGGCTATTACAAGGGTTATAAAAACTCTTTGTTCTTTAGAACAAGAAGCCCCCAAGCAATATTTTTGAGCTGTGCTCAATGGGCACCTATGTTTGAGTTGTGCTTTTGCAACAGACTCTCTTTGGTCCCTTTAATTTTTCTGAGAACTCGAACTTGCGACAGATTAATTCTTTTTGAACCGGAAATTCTAAAACTGGATATTGAGAGCTTCAAATCTTTGTGGGAGACAGCTTTCCCTTGAGCCGGATTTTAAACCGGAATCCTTCTTTTTAAGCCGGAAATTTTCTGACGGCTTTTAAATTTTCACCAATATGGCGGTAGCCTCCGGGACCGGGTTATCTTCCCTCCAATGACCCGGAGTTCTTGAATTTGCTCAAATTGGCAACATTTACTGAATCATGTCATCATAGCCCCTGAGTCTTAAGACTACTCGAGGAATTGGCTTGAGACTCTCCATATTTGACCATGATATAAATCGGTATAAGTCTTTCAACAGCTCAGTGATATAATAGTCCCTTTCGCATTAGATAACTTGTCCTGCATTAGAGAACTCGCGAGCCGGAGTAACTGCTCTTTTAAAGAAAGCAATATATAATATAAAAATATACCGGATGGATTTCACCTGATATGTTAGGCCAGAAGTTATCCACCACGGAGTTGATGATCACCACGGTGAAGTTGAAATCAATCACGGGCGAGTCGGCCGTGGGAGCAGACAGATGAGCCGGCCACGACATTATAAGCCGGTGCAGACGGAAGAGTCGACATCGGTGTTGTAAGCCGGCACGGACGAGAGAGTCGGCCGCAATGTTAGAAACGACACGAACGCGGGCGAGTCGTCCGTGGGCGCGGACGACGAGTCAGTCGCGCGTGTTGATGTAGCAGGGGCGGCGACTTGCACACGTATCCGTCCAGCAGCATGGCACGGACAAGCGCTAGTGCAAAATTAATGCTGACACGCGCCCTTTTTGCGACACCTTTGTAAAGAATAATGGTCCTGCGAAAAAATACCATAGACCAGAGCAATTGTTCTTAAACAAAGTATGTGCTGATAAAATACATAGGAGGGATAACATCTGATTTTATTTTGAGTGGACAGATGAACTATGTCGCACTCGTGAGGTTGCCTGGCGTATAGTGAATAGGATGGAGACCCCTGGACCAGCTGAGTCATGGACCCCTTTTTTCCTTTTCTTTTTAGATCTCATATGAGCGCCCGGCTACTTTTCTTCAGGAGGTAATAGCACCAGCAGTCCTTGAACTTGGCCAGGATGTGATGATCTAGTCCAAAACTTGCAAAAGCAAACTATTGCATCTCACAACTTGCACCCAATGTGCAAATTTAGTCCTAGCCAATCAGACGACGACAAGTGGAGCCTAGTCAGCAGAGCCGGTCAGCGCAGCATATTTTGCAATTACCCCCTGACCTTAGCAGTAATCAACCCGTACTACACCGCACTTTTCATTTCTCCCTTGCGTTACCTTCCAAGCCCTCCGCCGAGCCCCTCGGCGTCGCAGTCCTCGCCCAGGGCACGGCTGGCGGCGCGCACCTGCGAGGCGATGGCGTCGCGGAGGCAGCGGAACTGCCGCGAGATCTCGGGCGCTGGCGCGCCGCCCTTGGCCCCGCTGGCGTCTTCCTCCCCGCCGCCGCCGCCGGAAAGGCCTTCCGAATCCTCCTTCTTCTTGACTGACGCAGCGCTCCTCGCCTTGGCGTCCACGTCGTCCACGTCCTTGCTCACACTCACCACCTCGTCGAGCAGCTCCTGCGCCGCCCTGAAGTATTTTTTGGAGTTCATCACCACCTGCCCCTGCGACGCCGCGGTCGTTGCCCCAAGGTGGTACCTCCCTTCGTCGCCGGCGATGGAGGCCACCGTGACCGGCGGCGTCTCACGGGACGACAGGCTGAGCACGGCAGCCAGCCCCACACTCCCATCGCACACCCCACCCCACTGGCGCGGTGCGTTGCCTCGCTGCACGGCCGGTGGGTGACTGGTGGGCGTGCCGGACTGGCAGGGAGACCGGCCGTGCTCCTCCACCACACCTGCCATTGCCATGCTCCCTGTTCCGCTGTGCCGTGCGCTCCCTGTTCCTCCCCAAAAGTTATTTTCCTTCAAAAAAAATAAGGGACATTGCTTGCAGGGTTGCCTTGAGTAGTTGCTCCTCCAAGGCTCCAAGGGCCAGCCCAAGCTTTGGTTCATCTCAAAATCACAGTTGCAGCTACTATTTGCAAAAGCAGGTAGCATGGCAATGATGCCTTGCAGACAAAAATGCTTTGGATTTTGGTTTATCCCCTGTGGAATCACGGGTTCATATCACAGTCTCAATCGCAAATGAGTACTAGTTCATCTTTTCACTTGCGTTCTACTACAAAGGTCAAAATCGAAATGGAGTAAGAGTAGATCACAAAGGTTCTCGGTTTCATTTGATTCATAAGAGGGAAACTAAAAAATCACAACCACACCACACTGCCGCTAACAAAAAAGAAAGCGATCTGAACCAACTACTCTACTAACCCATCGCCAAAATCGAACTACTACGGCCGCAACCAACTAAAGAACAGCTAAATTGTCTTCTAGATTCTCGGCTACTTTATACAGTTTGCTCGTCGGAATGGGATGTTTGCCGGCCGGCCGCTGGCGCTCACCGGAGGACGTCCGACCGCAGGTGAGAGAGCTCCTTCCTGAGCTTGTGCGAGAAGAGCCTGCACGCGTCCATGCTCAGGTCCACGGCCGCCGCGAGGGCCACGAAGGCCGCCGCGTCCTCCGCACACTCGACGTGCGCCACCCCGACCTCCACCGTGGGCTTGCTGCACCGGCCCTCGCCTTCGACCGAGGCTGACATGACGAAGCCCCGGTAGTTCCCCAGAGGCCACTGGCTGAAGTCGCCGCTGCCACGCGGGCTGCACCCCGGGGTGCTCCCCCGGCTCAGGGGCTGCGCGGCTGTCAAGTCGAGCGCGAACTTGCCGCCCTTGGACGCGGCGGTGGTGGAGTCCGCGATGGGGACGGCGTGGTCCACGCCGGGGACGAGGAGGTCGAAGCGGTAGCCGAGGCTGTCGGACGACCCCGCCCCGCCGCGCTCGCGCCAGCACTCGAGGCGGCCCCACGGCTCCCACGCGCCGTCGCCGGCGGGCCGGAGGATGAGCCACGCGCCCGGGTTGGAGCGGGTTGATTACTGCTAAGGCCGGGGGTAATTGCAAAATGTGCTGCGCTGACCGGCTATGCTGACTAGGCTCCACTTGTCGTCGTCTGATTGGCTAGGACTAAATTTGCATATTGAGTGCAAGTTATGGGATGCAATAGTTTGCTTTTGCAAGTTTTGGACTAGATCATCACATCCTGGACAAGTTCAAGGACTGCGGGTGCTATTACCTCTTTCTTCAGGTACCCAACCGCAGCTGCAAAGGAACAGGCAAACTGGGAGACCGGCGCATGCGGGCGGGTCGTGGCAGAGGTGAGCTCAGCCCGGCGCCTGTGGCGGCGAACTGCAGTGTGTGGCAGCGAAGTCAACCCGGGCGGCGCTGCGAGCCAGAGCCAGACTGGGGACGCCGAAGAGATGAAGATCAAGGCCGGCCACCGAAGCAGGATGAGGCCGGGACAGCAGAAGTGGGTGATTCGCGGCTGCTTCGGCGGGTCGCAACTGCGAGCACTAATGAACCCAGTGTTAGAGGCGGGGCTTGCAGTAGTGTTGACTCGCCGCGCGGCTAGAGATATGGCAGAGGTGGAGGCGACTCATGGCGACCGGAGATGCAGCATCGACGGGTGACAGTAGCTGTGGAGGCGGCCCATTAAACTTGGGCGTTTCTGTATAATAAACCCAAGTCATCTGAGTCACTAGACACACTTGTCTTCGGTAAATACTTCCTCCATGTACTCCCGTACAAGTTTGCCTGAACAAGCCGTTTGACTGATGTATCATGAAGAAACGACAGGGATCTGGCTGCAGATTTTGCTGGTCTCTGATTCGTGCTCCTCCCAAGATTACACTGTACTTTTTTGCATGTTCTCAATTGTGGTAGCTTATCTGAAAACCACTCTTCGGCATCTCGTGCCGTGTCATACGTGAATTTGAGGTCGCTCAAGACGGAACGTGGATCAACAAGCAGGAATGGAGTTGCTCACAAATCTTGGGGCTCCTGTCAGGGTGTAGGCGGAGGCGAAGCGAGGCTGCCCCGTAGCGGCTCGGAGGCGGCTTGCACATAGGCAGTGCGGGCGGCGCAACGCACCCGCGGCAGACACGGCGACTCGGTTCCCCTGCGACCGCCGCGAGTTAGCGGTGGAGTTCGCGGGGGCGGCTCAAGTTGCTCGACGGAGTTGGAGATCGACGGTTCAGCAAACAGCCGGTTCGAAGATGACGGACAACAATCGCGGCCGCGGCCCGGCGAGGCAGCAGAGGTGGATGTCAAGGCCGTGGTACGAGGCGAATGGCTCAAAGCGAGAAAGCACATCGGCGCAGCCCGGCGGAGGCAAGTCGAGGCGACCGGCGGCTCAGGGTACGAGGCGACTTAGAGGCGCCTGAGAAAGGAGCCTGGCGCAGCACAAGCGCGGTCGAGGAGTCACCAGGCTCAATGGTCGGCGGCTAGGAGAGGTAGCAGTTTGGAGCAGAAGGTGAGGCGGCGGAGGCGGTTCCACAGCGGCCGGTGCAGCAGTGGCGGGTCACAACGGCGAAGACAGGAGGCGCTCGGGGCGAGGCCACGGACGTCGAGGAGACCCCCGGCGAGGAGAAGCGCCGCGGCAAGCCTGCGCGGGATGCAGCAATAAGGCGAGGCGGAGGCAGCCCGCGGTAGTAGAGGCGTCAAACGAACTGCAGGCGACAGCGACTCGGGCAGGGCTCAGAGTGTTGCGGCGCAGGGCCGGTTTAGAGCATCAGGACAGCGGAAGCACGGCCGGCCACTCGTCAAGGCGGTTTGGCGGCGACAGCGGTTTAGCGGAGGCGATTTGGCGGCTTAGAAGGAGGGCAGCGGAAGCGATTCGGCGACTCGTCACGGCGGGCCGGCCCTCGGGTGGAGGCGGCTTGTGGCTCGGAACGGCGCGCGGCCATGGCAACTTGGAGGTGGCAGCTCGGGGGGGCGCCGGATTAAAGCAGCGAGGCCGGGTCGTGGAGGCCGCTCCAGATGCAGCCGTGTAAGCGGAGTAAGGGCGCTCCGGCAGGTCAAAGGGGTGCCTCCGCGACGGTGCCGGGTTGGAGAGGCATGGTGCAGTAGTGCTGGCAGTTCAACCGCGGTGGAGACCCGGCGGCCGTGGCCGGTTCAACGCGAGATAGATGAGGACCAGCAGAGGAGAGGCGCTGTGGCGGTTTAGACAAATGGCGACTTGTAACCGCAGAGACAGCAGCGGCGGGTGATGGCTCAGTATGACCACAGCGGCCTGACCGGCGGTGGTGTGCTCGGTGGCGACTCAGAGGCCGAGTCGTGATTGGTTTGACTCCCCCTTTGTTTTTCCTTTTCTCAGATCCGATTTGTACTAGTAGCACTTGATAGCTTCTTTGCACATACATAGCGAGCGGGAATCAAACTTTGTAGCTTGCCATGATGAGTACTAGTACTTGATAATTTAGTATTGACTAGCTCGGTCTCCATGCGGACGATGATGTGTGCGCTGCAGCGGCGTTGCTTTTGATTGTCCAACAGTCATCGCCATCTACCTTGTGAACAATATCATATATAATTTCCTCGGGAGCAGCAAATGATAACTCGGCGAAACAGCTGGTGCCTGGACGCATTGGAACTCCTGTCGGACTCAGCATCTTTGCACCGGCGTACAGACGCGCAACCCGGCTCTGTACGGGTTGTCCTATGCCGGGTTATCACGCGTGATTATTTTTTCCTCGTGCCAGCTCTTCCTCATCCACGCGATCGCAAATCTCTCGATCCTGAGATAGATCCCTCCAAGAACTCAACACCACCATACGCTGCCCCATGATGGGCGCCAACTGTCGTGGAATTGTCACGGCAGATGTCCTGGTGTGAGGACTTAGTTGTGAGGCCAACGCATCTATGTGGTAGCTTGAGAAGAGTTGAGTGGAATCGAGAAACGCAACACAAGACAAGGGTTTAGACAGCTTCGGGCCCCGGGAAACATCATCCAGTAACAACCCTACATGCTGTTTGTGGCTAGGTCTCATTATCATCACGAGGGAGTCGCCGTAAACCGGCTCTCCTAGTTATGTCTAGCCCTAAGATTATTTCTCCCTCCTCTTGGGGCGCCCTGCCCCTCGTTATATAAGTTGAAGGGGCGGGTTACATGTAGAGTCCATCTCGGACTAAGACTTAAACTATTCTGACTTCTCTTCATGGGCTTCTTAACATCTTGGGCTTCTTAACGTCTCGGGCTTATTAACCCCAGGCGACTCTGTCTGCTGGGTTATGACTGTCTGCCAGTTTACCATCTGACTTATCATCTGACTTAACATCTGCCGGGTTATGATCTGACTTAACATTTGCCGGGTTATGATCTGACTTAACATCTACCGGGTTATCATCTGACTTAACATCTGCCGGGTTATGATGACTTAACATCTGCCGGTTTACCAAGTCCCAGCCGGGTTATAACTCCGGCCGGGTCATACCGCGGGGTATATCCCCGACAATGTATCTGACAACGGGTTTGAGAAGCTACTGAAAATATTGAAGAAGAAGCTTCCAAAGGATAACGAATTGCCCGACAGTACGTACGGAGCAAAGAAGGTTCTATGCCCTCTAGGATTGGAGGTGCAGAAGATACATGCATGCCTTAATGACTGCATCCTCTACCGCGGTGCATACGGGGATTTGAACGCATGCATGCCCGATATGCGGTGCATTGCGGTATAAGATCAGACGAGATGACCCTGGTGATGTTGAGAGCGAGCGGCCCAAGAAGAGGGTTCCTGCCAAGGTGATGTGGTATGCTCCTATAATACCACGGTTGAAACGTCTGTTCAGAAACAAAGAGCATGCCAAGTTGATGCATTGGCACAAAGAGGACCGTAAGAAAGACGGGAAGTTGAGAGCACCCGGTGACGGGTCGCAGTGGAGAAAAATCGAGAGAAAGTGGGGGGACTTTGCAGGTGACGCAAGGAACGTATGGTTTGGTTTAAGCGCAGATGGCATATCGTTTTGGGGAGCAGAGCAGCCATCATTGCACCTGGCTCGTGACTCTATGTTTCTATAACCTTCCTCCTTGGCTGTGCATGAAGCGAAAGTTCATTATGATGCCAGTTCTCATCCAAGGCCCTAAGCAACCCGACCATGACATTGATGTGTACCTAAGGCAATTAGTTGAAGAACTTTTACAACTGTGGAATGGAAAATGTGTACGTGTGTGGGATGAGCAAGACCAGCAGGAATTTGACCTACGTGCGTTGCTGTTTGTAACCATCAATGATTGGCCTGCTCTCAGTAACCTTTCAGGACAGACAAACAAGGGATACCACGCATGCACGCACTGTTTAGATGACACCAAAAGTATATATCTGGACAAATGCAGGAAGAATGCGTACCTGGGGCATCGTCGATTTCGTCCGACCAACCATCAATGGTGAAAGAAAGGCAAGCATTTCAAAGGAGAGGCAGATCACCAGAAGAAGCCCGCCGTCCGTACTGGTGATCACATACTTGCTATGGTCAATGATTTACAAGTAATCTTTGGAAAGGGTCCCGGCGGACTATTTGTTCCAAATGACGCTGAGGGACGCACACCCATGTGGAAGAAGAAATCTATATTTTGGGACCTACCCTATTGGAAATACCTAGTGGTCCGCTCTGCAATCAACGTGATGCACGTGACGAAGAATCTTTGCGAGAACCTGCTAGGCTTCTTAGGCATGTATGGGAAGACAAAAGATACACCGGAGGCACAGGAGGACCAGCAACGTGTGCACGAAAAAGACGGCATGCCTCCAAAGCAGTATGATGGTCCTGCCAGCTACGCTCTTACCAAAGAAGAGAAGGAAAACTTCTTTGAATGCCTGCTCGGTATGAAGGTCCCATCTGGCTACTCGTCGAATATAAAGTGAATAATAAATATGGCAGAGAAAAAGTTCCAGAACCTAAAGTCTCATGACTGCCACGTGATTATGACGCTACTGCTTCCGGTTGCATTGAGGGGGCCTTTACCAGAAAACGTTCGATTAGCCATTGTGAAGCTATGTGCATTCCTCAATGCAATCTCTCAAAAGGTGATTGATCCAAAAATCCTACCAAGGTTAAGGAGTGATCTGTGCAATGTCTTGCCAGTTTCGAGCTGGTGTTCCCACCATCCTTCTTCAATATCATGACGCATGTCCTAGTTCATCTAGTCGACGAGATTGTCATTCTGGGCCCTGTATTTCTACACAATATGTTCCCCTTTAAGAGGTTCATGGGAGTCTTAAAAAAATATGTTCGTAACCACGCTAGGCCAGAAGGAAGCATCTGCACGGGCCATCAAACAGAGGAGGTCATTTGGTTTTGTGTTGACCTCATTCCTGACCTTAAGAAGATTGTTCCCCTCAATCGCGGTATGAGGGGAGACTGACTGGAAAAGGCACGCTAGGAGAGGACTCAATAATATGTAGGGACGGGCATTCTTGGTCTCAAGAACACTACACAGTTCTACAGAATTCTACCTTGGTGACCCTGTACGTCAATGAACACAACAATATTCTGCGCTCCAAACACCCGGAGCAGTGTGATGACTGGATTACATGTGAACACATCAGGACTTTCGGCAGTTGGTTGCAAACACATCTCATGGGTGACAACACTGTTTCTGATGAGCTGTACTTGTTGGCCAGGGGACCATCTTCGACTGTATTGACCTACAGAGGGTACGAGATAAATGGGAATACATTTTACACAATCACCCAAGATCAAAAGAGCACCAACTAAAATAGTGGTGTCCGCTTTGATGCAGCAACTAAGAGGGGAAATGACACATATTATGGTTACATAGTGGACATATGGGAACTTGACTATGGACATGATTTTAAGGTCCCTTTGTTTCAGTGCAAATGGGTCAATTTGTCACGTGGTGGGGTACAGGTAGACCCATAGTATGGAATGACAACAGTAGATCTGAACAATCTTGGGTACACAGACGAACCATTCGTCCTAGCCAATGATGTGGCGCAGGTTTTCTATGTGAAGGACATGTCTACCAAACCGAGAAAAAGAAAAGATAAGGAAGCGAATACATCATACGATGAGCCAAAGCGCCACATAGTTCTTTCAGGAAAAAGAGACATCGTGGGAGTGGAGGGTAAGACAGACATGTCTGAAGATTATGAAAAGTTTCATGAAATTCCTCCCTTCAAAGTCAAGGCTGACCCAAGCACCCTGTTAAATGATGAAGATTATCCATGGTTACAGCGCAATAAGCAAAGGACACAAGCGAAGAAAAAGTGAAGACTTTCTCTCCACAACTATTATGATGTTGCCTTTGATCTAGAATATCACCGCATTTACATTTGAAGAAATGAAATGCCTTTTGTAACAGATGAGTTTTCGTATTAAACCCTGATACTTCGAAAAAGATTGTCCGTTTTGTACACGAAGTGCATCCAGTTTTTGCCGTAACCCTCTCAACTTTTTATAACATGCTATGTGGGTGAAATGATGATACCATGCCAACTTTCAACCTTTTTAGAGTTCATTTGTAGTGCTTTTCAATTTCAGGGTCATTTAGCTCAAAAAATCATTAAATGCATGAAAAATACCAAATGAAGTCAGAAAGGGTTGAAAATTGATGATGTGGCTTTGAATGGTGCATTTTGAACACACAAAATTCTGGAGTTCAAATAAGTTCAAAAAAAATGAAATCCCTTTGTAATAGATGAGTTTTCGTCCGAAACCCTGATGCTTAGAAAGAGATTGTCCGTTTTGTACATGAAGTGCATCCAGCTTTTGCCGCAACCCTCTCAACTTTTTAGAACATGCTATGTGGGTGAAATGATGATACCATGCCAACTTTCAACCTTTTCAGAGTTCATTTAAAGTGCTTTTCAATTTCAGGGTCATTTAGCTAAAAAAATCAGTAAATGCATGAAAAATACCAAATGAAGTCAGAAAGGGTTGAAAATTGATGATGTGGCTTTGAATGGTGCATTTTGAACACACAAAAAGTCTGGAGTTCAAATAAGTTCAAAAAATGAAATCCCTTTGTAACAGATGAGTTTTCGTTCGTAACCCTGATACTTCGAAAGAGATTGTCCGTTTTGTACATGAAGTGCATCTAGCTTTTCACTACTAGGAAAAACCCTAGTAGTAGCGCTGGTTTTAGAGCTACTAGTAGCGCTTGTACAAGCTCTACCAGTAAGGCGCTACAGCTAACTGGTAGCAGTAGCGCTTGTTTACCAGCGCTACTGCTACACCTAGTTAGCAGTAGCGCTCTTGTTGGAAAAGCGCTGCTGATAGAGGTAAGTAGTAGTAGCGTTTCTTCTGAAAAGCGCTACTGCTTATTTTTCCTGTTTTTTTAATTGCAACTTATTTTTGTTGTATTTATATATGTTTTATATACAATACTTTCATCATATGATTTTATTACCATGATTAGTTAGTATATACAACATTGTGTGAAACGAAGGTGGATTAGGTTCAAGTGGAGGCAACATGCACCACATGTTGCCTCCACTTGAACCTAATCCACCTTCATTTCACACATTGCTGTATATACTAAGGTGGATTAGGTTCAAGTCGAGGCAACGTGTGGGGCACCACATGTTGCCTCCACTTGAATCTAATCCGCCTACACAAGCTATTTAGTCATCATCATAGTCATTACGACCAACACTAGCTATTTAATCATCATAGTCATAGTGTAGCACATCATCATCTTCAAAATCATTCTAGCTAGCTAATCACCACCAACACTAGCTACGGGTAGCTATCTAATCACCAGCAACACTAGCTAATAATAATCATCATAGTCATTACCACCAACACTAGCTATTTAATCATCAGTCATAGTGTAGCACATCATCATCTTCAAACTCATTCTACCTAGCTAATCACTCCTGCTGCTCTCTCTTAGGTAAAATAGCATAGAACATGTGTAGCACTACTGCTCCATCATATTGGAGCATGCAGATGAACATGTCTCCTAATTGTGGGTTGCGCTTCTGATTCCTGCCCCGAGTACTTCTTTGCGATCCTTCACATTTTTGCTCCAATCTTCGACTATTAAGACTTGCTCGCTTTGAGAAATCATGAATGCACTCATGTGCAATGTAGGATGTCTTGGCCGTAAGCTAACCATTTTCATGTGACCTTTAGCCTCGATCCAATGAGGCACAACTATTATCAGGAGTCCCTGTTGAAGAACATCATAGTAACATACTTAGCAATGAAGTTTAGCTTAAAAATAATGTATGCAAAAGATGCACTAAGGACAAATAGTGAAAATCTGACCATCTTTCCTAAATAGATGTGACCGTAGTTCAAGACGAACACTATTGGTCGCACGTTTTGAGTACTAAGATTTTGAAGTCCAGGAAAATAACTTGTCTTGACATTATCAAGATACTCAAGCCATGAAACATAATTACTTATCTCCTCGCAGTTTAGTTCAGCCCTGGGACAGTGGTAGGTCATGTCTATCAAGCGCCGGACATGTTTGCTTGAATGGAAATAAGCTGTCACTAGAAATTAGTTGTCAACTATTTTTGAATAAACAATATCCAAGACATAAATATGGTTGAGAAACTCACATAATGGTAGAACTGGAGGCGTCTGCTCATCGACCCAGATGTCGATATTATCTTCAATATCATCTTTCGGACGAATATCAAAGGTGATAAGCATATCAGGCTCAAATGCATAAAGCCTTGCATAGTGCTCTCCAATTTTTGCATTCAAAATAGGTGTAGGTGTCTGCATTGTATAATTTTGCAGCAAAAGTATAACCATGCTCGGTCCTCAAGTGAACTCTCTTTACCTCCATAGTTTCCATAGGACTGAAACCAATCTTATCCAAGACAAAAATTCTTGCATGACAGGGGATACGCTTGTAGCATTGTAAAAAATTAAAATTATAAGTTGAAGCAAAATAAGCGGAAGTCATGCTTAATTACGAAAAAAGACTTGTCATTGGGACTTACTATTTCCACTTCGAAGGTCTCATCCAGCTTGATGCTGAAGCGCCTACCATCAACTAGGAAATTTCTGTCGCATAGGCCGCGCCCGTCTTCGTAGTATTCGCACATACCGAAATCCTTTTCGTCGTCGGACATTTCCTATGTTCATAGTTGAAACATTAATTGAAAATTTATCAAAGGCAATTACCAGGAAACTCAACACACAGATCACTATTACTCAATATGCAACGGGTTGACTTTAGGTCTGTCGAGTCTTCCTTCCTAAACTCTCATCTCATGTATATGGTGGGCACTCCCTCTCTGATATTGCGACCATCGGTGATGGCGCTACTCCTCCATTCCCTAGTGCATTACAAATATCTAGCACAAGGAAAAGAAATAGAAGCGACCCCCATGACAACAGTTGGCATTCTTCTTCTCTCATATATGGTGGACACTCCCTCACCGATTTTTTGACCGTTGATGATGGTCACTACTCCTTCCCCAGTGCATAACAAAGGTCTAGCAAAAAGAGAAGAAGGAGAAGCGACCCCCACGACAACAGTCGGCATTCTTCCTCTCTCTCATATATATATATATATGGTGGACACTCTCCCTCACTGAAAGACACACAAGGAGCTGAAACAGACCTAAAGTCAAGCATTCCATATATCGAGCAATGACATAGAAAAAATGCCCTATGTTTTGCTGAAATATCATTGAATTCTCATTCTGGCAAATCACAAGCACTCGATATGCCCTATATTGTAGCACAAGTCATGCTAAAATTCATGAAAAAAATCGGCATGACCTTTGCTAAAGACAGGACATATCGAGCGCCTGAAATTTGTCGGGACGGAAATGAATCAACATTCTGGCAAAACATAGGCCACTCGGAGGCACATTGCAAACAAGAACACCAAGACATCGTCTATATTCAGAATGCATCATCATCGACATCAATGACATGGCAACTATATAGCACTAACATTTTCATCATCAACATTTACAACACATTATCATTTGGCTATTCTCACCTAGAGGTCTTAAGGGATCGACGATGGGGACGACTACGGGGATGAGGCAGGGGCAAACTTGATTTCTGCATAAACAAAATATAAACAAAATTTATTAACCACTTACTATAAATAAACTAATTCTATTAAGCACTTACTATAAATAAACTAATTCTACTAAGCACTTACTATAAATAAACTAGTTATATTTAGCACTTGCTATAAATAAACTAGTTCTATTAAGCACTTACTATAAATAACCTAGTTCTATTAAGCACTTACTATAAATAAACTAGTTATATTAAGCACTTAGTATAAATAAACTAGTTATATTAAGCACTTAGTATAAATAAACTAGTTATATTAAGCACCTACATTCTACCTATCTATATCGTAGTTCTAGCCCTAACATCTATCCATCCATCTATCTATCTATATATCCATCAATATAACCATCCATCCATTTCAAATTCTACCAACTAAAAATTTCCATTACTAAAATTTCTAATCAAAAGACCTAAAATTTCCTATTCTATTCAAAACACCTAAAATAGTCTAAAAAATTATTCTATTAAAAAACCTACATTCTACAATGTCTACATTCTAAAATCCACATTTAAATTACCTACATTCTACAAGAACAGAGACAGGGGAGGGAGGAAGGACGGGTAGGAAGGAGGGAGGAAGGAGGGGGAGGAAGGAGGAGGAAGGGAGGAGGGGGAGGAAGGAGGGAGGAGGCAGGAAGGAGGGGGATGGAGGAGGAGAAGGGAGGAGGAGGGGGACGCCGGAGGGAGGAGGAGGAGAAGGGAGGAGGAGGGGGACGCCGGAGGGAGGAGGAGGGGGCCACCGGAGGGGAAGGAGGAGGGGGCCGCCGGAGGGAGGTGGAGGGGGAGGAGGAGGGCAGAGAGGGAGGGGGGGACTTACCTAGGGGCGCTGGTGGGCGACGGCGGGCGATGGCGCGCGGCGGTTTGCGCGAGTGAGAATGCGAGTGGAGAGGCAGTGACGCGCGCGGGTGGAAAAGGTACACGTAGTAGTAGCGCTGGAAGGGAAACAACGCTACTGCTAAGGTACATAGCAGTAGCGCTTCTGTGCAAAAAGCGCTACTGCTATGATCATTAGCAGTAAAATTTCTATTAGTAGCGCTTGTTAGAGGAAAGCGCTACTGCTAAGTTCAATAGCATTAGCTCTTTTTAAGTATAAGCGCTACTAGTATACTTAGCCTGCCTGCAACGGTCTGGCTACTATAACAGTAGCATGTTTTGCATCCACAACGCTACTGCTAAGTGATTAGTAGCAGCGCTGGTTGTCAAAAAGTGCTGCTGCAATTTAGCAGCAGCGCTTGCTTCTAAAAAGCGCTACTGGTGAGCTCCTGTGTATAAGCATTTCCCTAGTAGTGTTTGTCGTAACCCTCTCAACTTTTTTGAACATGCTATGTGGGTGAAATGATGATACCATGCCAACTTTCAACCTTTTCAGAGTTCATTTGAAGTGCTTTTCAATTTCAGGGTCATTTAGCTCAAAGAATTAACTAATAGCAAAAAGAATGAACTAGAAAACTTTTATAAAACTCTAATAGCAAAAGGAATAAACTAAAATAATCAATTAAAATATTCTATTTTGATCAAGTAAAACAAAACGATAATATTCTTCAATAGCAAAAAGAATCAACGAAAAAGCTTTTATAAAACTCTAGTAGCAAAAGGAATCAACTAAGAAGCTTTTATAAACCTCTTGTATTTTTGAAACTAAAATTATATAAAATTTATGCAACGAAAATTATCAAAGTATTTTTTGTTCAAAACATTAATATCAAAAAGAATTTTCATAAAGAATATTTTTGTTAGAAACTTTAATAGCAAACTAAAATAACAAAATCTGTTTTTGATTAAAACAGACATTTAAAATAACCTAATTACCAAATTGAATATAATGATAAAACATAGTAATATTAAATAGCAGGAAAAAGAATCACTCAAAAATTTATTTTTATAGTAAAGTTATTCACAGACTAGTGATTCACACAAATTTCAAAGAATTCAAATTTAAACTATTCAAAATTGAAAAATAATGGCAGTAACAGAAAGTTTATTATTTTTGTTACCTAAAAGCAAAGAGAAGCACTGAAAAACTGTAAGTAGAAACAAAAGAAAATAAATAAAGCAAAAAGCAAAACAAAAAACTGGAATTTAAAAAAAATGTCGCCTACTGGGCCACCACGGCCTGAATACGACTAGAAACCCAACCAGATTGTTGGGCCAGGATTCAGGCCCGCAGAAGGCCCAGTAGGCCCATAGGCAGAGACAAAGTATTTAGGCCCGTAAGCCTGCTTTAGAGAGGAGCTCGAATGCTCAAGCGCAGAGCGGCTTATAAACCGGTCCGGGGCTCTCTCAACTAGCGAAGTGGGACTAAACTCCCACAACGCCGTTGTGCAAGGCCATTGGTCCCGGATCGTAGCACCAACGGGGACCAATGCCACCCTTTGGTCCCGGTTTGTGGCACCAACCGGGACCAATGGCCCCCTTTGGTCCCGGTTCGTGGCACCAACTGGGACCAAAGGTCCCTGCTTCCCGCCCTTTGGGCTGCTGGAAATTGACCTTGTTGGAAATATGCCCTAGAGGCAATAATAAATGGTTATTATTATATTTCTTTGTTCATGGTAATTGTCTATTATTCATGCTATAATTGTATTGTCCGGAAATCGTAATACATGTGTGAATACATAGACCACAACATGTCCCTAGTAAGCCTCTAGTTGACTAGCTCGTTGATCAATAGATAGTCATGGTTTCCTGACTATGGACATTGGATGTCATTGATAACGGGATCACATCATTAGGAGAATGATGTGATGGACAAGACCCAATCCTAAGCATAGCATAAAAGATCGTGTAGTTTCGTTTGCTAGAGCTTTTCCAATGTCAAGTATCTTTTCCTTAGACCATGAGATCGTGCAACTCCCGGATACCGTAGGAGTGCTTTGGGTGTGCCAAACGTCACAACGTAACTGGGTGACTATAAAGGTACACTACGGGTATCTCTGAAAGTGTCTGTTGGGTTGGCACGGATCGAGACTGGGATTTGTCACTCCGTGTGACGGAGAGGTATCTCTGGGCCCACTCGGTAATGCATCATCATAATGAGCTCAATGTGACTAAGGCGTTAGTCACGGGATCATGCATTGCGGTACGAGTAAAGAGACTTGCCGGTAACGAGATTGAACAAGGTATTGGGATACCAACGATCGAATCTCGGGCAAGTAACATACCGATTGACAAAGGGAATTGCATACGGGATTGATTGAATCCTCGACACCGTGGTTCATCCGATGAGATCATCGTGGAACATGTGGGAGCCAACATGGGTATCCAGATCCCGCTGTTGGTTATTGACCGGAGAGGCGTCTCGGTCATGTCTGCATGTCTCCCGAACCCGTAGGGTCTACACACTTAAGGTTCGGTGACGCTAGGGTTGTAGAGATATATGTATGCGGAAACCCGAAAGTTGTTCAGAGTCCCGGATAAGATCCCGGACGTCACGAGAGGTTCCTTAATGGTCCGGAGGTGAAGAATTATATATAGGAAGTCCAGTTTCGGCCACGGGAAAGTTTCGGGGGTTACCGGTATTGTACCGGGACCACCGGAAGGGTCCCGGGGGTCCACCGGGTGGGGCCACCTATCTCGGAGGGCCCCGTGGGCTGAAAGTGGAAGGGAACCAGCCCTTAGTGGGCTGGGGCGCTCCCTTGGGCCTCCCCCATGCGCCTAGGGTTGGGAAACCCTAGGGGGGGGGGAGTTCCCCCTTGCCTTGGGGGGCAAGGCAACCCCTTTCCCCCCTTGTGGCCGCCGCCCCCCTTGAGATCCCATCTCTTGGGGCCGGCGCCCCCCCAGGGGGCCTATATAAAGGGGGGGAGGGAGGGCAGCAACCTACAGCCTTGGGCGCCTCCCTCCTCCCCTGCAACACCTCTCTCTCTCTCTCGCAGAAGCTTAGCGAAGCCCTGCCGAGACCCGCTACATCCACCACCACGCCGTCGTGCTGCTGGATCTCCATCAACCTCTCCTTCCCCCTTGCTGGATCAAGAAGGAGGAGACGTCGCTGCACCGTACGTGTGTTGAACGCGGAGGTGCCGTCCGTTCGGCACTCGGTCATCGATGATTTGGATCACGGCGAGTACGACTCCGTCATCCACGTTCATTGGAACGCTTCCGCTCGCGATCTACAAGGGTATGTAGATGCACTCACTTCCCTTCGTTGCTAGTATACTCCATAGATGCATCTTGGTGAACGTAGGAAAATTTTAAATTATGCTACGATTACCAACAGTGGCATCATGAGCCAGGTCTATGCGTAGTTACCATGCACGAGTAGAACACAAAGCAGTTGTGGTCATTGAGTTTGCCAATTCTTCTTGCCGCTACTAGTCGTTTCTTGTTTCGGCGGCATTGTAGGATGAAGCGGCCCAGACCAACCTTACACGTACGCTTACGTGAGACAGGTTCCACCGACTGACATGCACTAGATGCATAAGGTGGCTAGCGGGTGTCTGTCTCTCCTACTTTAGTCGGAACAGATTCGATGAAAAGGGTCCTTATGAAGGGTAAATAGAAATTGGCAAATCGCGTTGTGGTCATACGTAGGTAAGAAAACGTTCTTGCTAGAAACCTACAAACCACGTAAAAACTTGCAACAACAATTAGAGGACGTCTAACTTGCTTTTGCAGCAAGTGCTATGTGATGTGATATGGCCAGAAGATGTGATGAATGATATATGTGATGTATGAGATTGATCATATTCTTGTAATAGGAATCACGACTTGCATGTCGATGAGTATGACAACCGGCAGGAGCCATAGGAGTTGTCTTTATTATTTTGCATGACCTGCGTGTCATTGAATAACGCCATGTAAATTACTTTACTTTGTTGCTAAACGGTTAGCCATAGAAGTAGAAGTAATCGTTGGCGTGACGACTTCATGAAGACACAATGATGGAGATCATGATGGTGGAGATCATGGTGTCATGCCGGTGACGAAGATGATCATGGTGCCCCGAAGATGGAGATCAAAGGAGCATGATGATATTGGCCATATCATGTCACTATTTGATTGCATGTGATGTTTATCATGTTTTTGCATCTTATTTGCTTAGAACGACGGTAGTAAGTAAGATGATCCCTTATAATAATTTCAAGAAAGTGTTCACCCTAACTGTGCACCGTTGCGAAGGTTCGTTGTTTCGAAGCACCACGTGATGATCGGTTGTGATAGATTCTAACGTTCGAATACAACGGGTGTTGACGAGCCTAGCATGTACAGACATGGCCTCGGAACACACGCAAAACACTTAGGTTGACTTGACGAGCCTAGCATGTACAGACATGGCCTCGGAACACGGAGGACCGAAAGGTCGAGCATGAGTCGTATAGAAGATACGATCAACATGGAGATGTTCACCGATCTTGACTAGTCCGTCTCACGTGATGATCGGACACGGCCTAGTTAGACTCGGATCATGTTTCACTTAGATGACTAGAGGGATGTCTATCTGAGTGGGAGTTCATTAAATAATTTGATTAGATGAACTCAATTATCATGAACTTAGTCTAAAATCTTTACACTATGTCTTGTAGATCAAATGGCCAACGTTGTCCTCAATTTCAACGCGTTCCTAGAGAAAACCAAGCTGAAAGATGATGGCAGCAATTATACGGACTGGGTCCGGAACCTGAGGCTCATCCTCATAGTAGCCAAGAAAGATTATGTCTTAGAAGCACCGCTAGGTGAAGCACCAATCCCTGAGAACCAAGACGTTATGAACGCTTGGCAGCAGCGTGCTGATGATTACTCCCTCGTTCAGTGCGGCATGCTTTACAGCTTAGAACCGGGTCTCCAAAAGCGTTTTGAGAAACATGGAGCATATGAGATGTTCGAGGAGCTGAAACTGGTTTTTCAAGCTCATGCCCGGGTGGAGAGATATGAAGTCTCCGACAAGTTCTTCAGCTGTAAAATGGAGGAGAACAGTTCTGTTAGTGAGCACATACTCAGAATGTCTGGGTTGCACAACCGCTTGTCTCAGCTGGGAGTTAATCTCCCGGATGACGCGGTCATTGACAGAATCCTCCAGTCGCTTCCACCAAGCTACAAGAGCTTTGTGATGAACTTCAATATGCAGGGGATGGAAAAGACCATTCCCGAGGTGAAGAATTATATATAGGAAGTCCAGTTTCGGCCACCGGGAAAGTTTCGGGGGTTACCGGTATTGTACCGGGACCACCGGAAGGGTCCCGGGGGTCCACCGGGTGGGGCCACCTATCCCAGAGGGCCCCGTGGGCTGAAAGTGGAAGGGAACCAGCCCTTAGTGGGCTGGGGCGCCCCCTTGGGCCTCCCCCCATGCGCCTAGGGTTGGGAAACCCTAGGGGGGGGGAGTTCCCCCTTGCCTTGGGGGGCAAGGCAACCCCTTTCCCCCCTTGTGGCCGCCGCCCCCCCCTTGAGATCCCATCTCTTGGGGCCGGCGCCCCCCAGGGGGCCTATATAAAGGGGGGGAGGGAGGGCAGCAACCTACAGCCTTGGGCGCCTCCCTCCTCCCCTGCAACACCTCTCTCTCTCTCACAGAAGCTTAGCGAAGCCCTGCCGAGATCCGCTACATCCACCACCACGCCGTCGTGCTGCTGGATCTCCATCAACCTCTCCTTCCCCCTTGCTGGATCAAGAAGGAGGAGACGTCGCTGCACCGTACGTGTGTTGAACGCGGAGGTGCCGTCCGTTCGGCACTCGGTCATCGGTGATTTGGATCACGGCGAGTACTACTCCGTCATCCACGTTCATTGGAACGCTTCCGCTCGCGATCTACAAGGGTATGTAGATGCACTCCCTTCCCTTCGTTGCTAGTATACTCCATAGATGCATCTTGGTGAACGTAGGAAAATTTTAAAATTATGCTACGATTACCAACAGACCTTTGGTCCCGAGTTGTGGCACCAAAGGTCCCTAGTTTTGCTATGATTTTATTATACTTTCTATGGATATAAAATTTATATAAGATTGATAATAGTGTTTGCAATAATATTGAAAGTGGGTTTGGAAGAGTGTCAACTTTAGATCCCACATATTTGGATAATATTCAATCTTATGATTTTTTTTATAAAAGTGGGCTTGGAGAAATCATGACTTTAGTTAATGATAATCCCACTATTTTGGAAGAGTGTCAACTTCGCATGCATGTGGATCGTGTTGAGAATATGTTATGTGATGGCTATATTGTTGAATTTTCTTATGATCCTACATGTAATTATTATGAGAGAGGAAAATATGGTTATAGAAATTTTCATGTTACTAAATTACCTCTCGTTATGTTGAGATTGCTATTGTTCCTTTCCGCTTCCTTGCATATGCTAGTTTTTGCTTGCTATGATAATTTGTTTTTCTATAAGATGCCTATGCATAGGAAGTATGTTAGACTTAGATGTGTTTGTCACGTGTTTTATGATGCTCTCTTTGTGCTTCAATTCTTGTCTTTCATGTGAGCATCATTAAAATTATCAATGCCTAGCTAAAAGGCTTTAAAGAAAAAAGCGCTTGTTGGGAGACAACCCAATATTTTTCCTTCATGTTATTCAATAAATATTTGTTCTAGCCTCTGGTTAGATGTGTTTTTATGTTTTAATTAGTGTTTGTGCCAAGTTAAACCTATAGGATCTTCTTGGATGATAGTTATTTGATCTTGCAGAAATTTCCAGAAACTTTCTGTTCACGAAAATAATTGTCAAAAATCACCAGAAAGCGATAAAATACTGATTCCAATTTCTGCTGATCAATAAACAAATTGTCTAGGTGTTCTATTTTGGCTGATTTTTTGGGGTTCCAGAAGTTTGCGTTAGTTACAGATTACTACAGACTGTTCTGTTTTTGACAGATTCTGTTTTTCGTGTGTTGTTTGCTTATTTTGATGAATCTATGGCTAGTAAAATAGTTTATAAACCATAGAGAAGTTGGAATACAGTAGGTTTAACACCAATATAAATAAAGAATGAGTTCATTACAGTACCTTGAGGTGGTCTTTTGTTTTCTTTCGCTAACGGAGCTCACGAGATTTTCTGCTAAGTTTTGTGTTGTGAAGTTTTCAAGTTTTGGGTGAAAGATTTGATGGATTATGGAACAAGCGGTCACAAGAGCCTAAGCTTGGGGATGCCCATGGAACCCCCAAGATAATTTAAGGACACCAAAAAGCCAAAGCTTGGGGATGCCCCGGAAGGCATCCCCTCTTTCGTCTACTTCCATCGGTAACTTTACTTGGAGCTATATTTTTATTCACCACATGATATGTGTTTTGCTTGGAGCGTCTTGTATGATTTGAGTCTTTGATTTTTAGTTTACCACAATCATCCTTGCTGTACACACCTTTTGAGAGAGACACACATGATTTGGAAATTATTAGAATACTCTATGTGCTTCACTTATATCTTTTGAGTTATATAGTTTTTGCTCTAGTACTTCACTTATATCTTTTAGAGAACAGTGGTGGATTTGTTTTATAGAAACTATTGATCTCTCATGCTTCACTTAGATTATTTTGAGAGTCTTAAATAGCATGGTAATTTGCTTAAAAATCCTAATATGCTAGGTATTCAAGATTAGTAAAAACTTTCTTATGAGTGTGTTGAATACTAAGAGAAGTTTGATGCTTGATGATTGTTTTGAGACATGGAGGTAGTGATATTAAAGTTGTGCTAGTTGAGTAGTTGTGAATTTGAGAAATACTTGTGTTGAAGTTTGCAAGTCCCGTAGCATGCATGTATGGTAAACGTTATGTAACAAATTTGAAACATGAGTTATTCTTTCATTGTCCTCCTTATGAGTGGCGGTTGGGGTCGAGCGATGGTCTTTTCCTACCAATCTATCCCCCTAGGAGCATGCGCGTAGTGCTTGGTTTTTGATGACTTGTAGATTTTTGCAATAAGTATGTGAGTTCTTTATGACTAATGTTGAGTCCATGGATTATACGCACTCTCACCTTTCCATCATCGCTAGCCTCTTCGGTACCGTGCATTGCCCTTTCTCACATTGAGAGTTGGTGCAAACTTCGCCGGTGCATCCAAACCCCATGATATGATACGTTCTTTCACACATAAACCTGCTTATATCTTCCTCAAAGCAGCCACCATACCTACCTATTATGGCATTTCCATAGCCATTCCGAGATATATTGCCATGCAACTTTCCACCATTCCGTTTATCATGACACGTTCATCATTGTCATATTTCTTAGCATGATCATGTAGTTGACATAGTATTTGTGGCAAAGCCACCGTTCATAATTCTTTCATACATGTCACTCTTGGTTCATTGCATATCTCGGTACACCGCCGGAGGCATTCATATAGAGTCATACTTTGTTCTAGTATCGAGTTGTAATCATTGAGTTGTAAATAAATAGAAGTGTGATGATCATCATTTTCTAGAGCATTGTCCCAAGTGAGGAATAAAAAAAAGGGGAGAGAAAGGCCATAAAAAAAGAGAAGGCCCAAAAAAATGAGAGAAAAAGAGAGAAGGGACAATGTTACTATCCTTTTACCACACTTGTGCTTCAAAGTAGCACCATAATCTTCATGATAGAGAGTCTCACGTTTTGTCACTTTCATATACTAGTGGGAATTTTTCATTATAGAACTTGGCTTGTATATTCCAACAATGGGCCTCCTCAAGTGCCCTAGGTCTTCGTGAGCAAGCAAGTTGGATGCACACCCACTTAGTTTCTTTTGTTGAGCTTTCATACATTTATAGCTCTAGTGCATCCGTTGCATGGCAATCCCTACTCCTTGCATTAACATCAATCAATGGGCATCTCCATAGCTCATTGATTAGCCTCGTTGATGTGAGACTTTCTCCTTTTTTGTCTTTTCCACATAACCCCCATCATCGTATTCTATTCCACCCATAGTGCTATATCCATGGCTCACGCTCATGTATTGCGTGAAGGTTTGTAAAGTTTGAGATTACTAAAGTATGAAACAATTGCTTGGCTTGTCATCGGGGTTGTGCATGATGAGAGCATTCTTGTGTGACGAAAATGGAGCATGACTAAACTATATGATTTTGTAGGGATGAACTTTCTTTGGCCATGTTATTTTGAGAGGACATAATTGCTTAGTTAGTATGCTTGAAGTATTATTATTTTTATGTCAATATGATCTTTTATCTTGAATCTTTCGGATCTGAATATTCATACCGCAATTAACAAGGATTACATTGAAATTATGCCAAGTAGCACTCCGCATCAAAAATTCTGTTTTTATCATTTACCTACTCGAGGACGAGCAGGAATTAAGCTTGGGGATGCTTGATACGTCTCCAACGTATCTATAATTTTTTATTGCTCCATGCTATATTATCTTCTGTTTTGGACATTATTGGGCTTTATTATTCACTTTTATATTATTTTTGGGACTAACCTATTAACCGGAGGCCCAGCCTAGAATTGCAGTTTTTTCTGCCTATTTCAGAGTTTCGCAGAAAAAGAATATCAAACGGAGTCCAAACGGAATGAAACCTTTGGGAACGTGATTTTCGGAACGAACATGATCCAGAGGACTTGGACCCTACGTCAAGAAACAAAGCAGGAAGCCATGAGGTAGGGGGCGCGCCTACCCCCCTGGGCGCGCCCTCCACCCTCGTGGGCCCCATGTTGCTCCACCGACGTACTCCTTCCTCCTATATATACCTACGTACCCCCAAACGATCAGATACGGAGCCAAAAACCTAATTCCAACGCCGCAACCTTCTGTACCCATGAGATCCAATATTGGGGCCTGTTCCGGAGCTCCGCCGGAGGGGGCATCCATCACGGAGGGCTTCTACATCAACACCATAGCCTCTCCGATGAAGTGTGAGTAGTTTACCTCAGACCTTCGGGTCCATAGTTAGTAGCTAGATGGCTTCCTCTCTCTTTTGGATCTCAATACAATTTTCTCCCCCTCTCTCGTGGAGATCTATTCGATGTAATCTTCTTTTGCGGTGTGTTTGTTGAGATCGATGAATTGTGGGTTTATGATCAAGTTTATCTATGAAAAATATTTGAATCTTCTGAATTCTTTTATGTATGATTGGTTATCTTTGCAAGTCTCTTCGAATTATCAGTTTGGTTTGGCCTACTAGATTGATCTTTCTTGCAATGGGAGAAGTGCTTAGCTTTGGGTTCAATCTTGCGGTGTCCTTTCCCAGTGACAGCAGGGGCAGCAAGGCACGTATTGTATTGTTGCCATCGAGGATAACAAGATGTTTTTTTTATCATATTGCATGAATTTATCCCTCTACATCATGTCATCTTGCTTAAGGCGTTACTCTGTTCTTATGAACTTAATACTCTAGATGCATGCTGGATAGCGGTCGATGTGTGGAGTAATAGTAGTAGATCCAGGCAGGAGTCGGTCTACTTGTCTCGGACGTGATGCCTATATACATGATCATACCTAGATATTCTCATAACTATGCTCAATTCTGTCAATTGCTCAACAGTAATTTGTTCACCCACCGTAAAATACTTATGCTCTTGAGAGAAGCCACTAGTGAAACCTATGGCCCCCGGGTCTATTTTCCATCATATTAATCTTCCAACACTTAGTTATTGCCGTTGCTTTTATTTTACTTTGCATCTTTATCATAAAAATACCAAAAATATTATCCTATCATATCTATCAGATCTCACTCTCGTAAATGACCGTGTAGGGATTGACAACCCCTTATCGCGTTGGTTGCGAGGATTTATTTGTTTTGTGTAGGTGCGAGGGACTCGCGCGTAGCCTCCTACTGGATTGATACCTTGGTTCTCAAAAACTGAGGGAAATACTTACGCTACTTTGCTGCATCACCCTTTCCTCTTCAAGGGAAAACCAACGCAGTGCTCAAGAGGTAGCAACGACACCTTGATCTCCATCATAGCATCGTTGTCGTCTCGCCAACTATTGCTTCTACGACTATCGCTACCGCTTAGTGATAAAGTAAAGCAATGGGACAACCATATGGCTCCTGCAAGTTGCCGATAACTCCGTTACAAAACATGATCATCTCATACAATAAAATATAGCATCATGTCTTGACCATATCACATCACAACATGCCTTGCAAAAACAAGTTAGACGTCCTCTACTTTGTTGTTGCAAGTTATACGTGGCTGCTACGGGCTGAGCAAGAACCGTTCTTACCTACACATCAAAACCACAATGATATTTCGTCAAGTTAGTGCTGTTTTAACCTTCAACAAGGACCGGGCGTAGTCACACTCGGTTCAACTAAAGTTGGAGAAACTGACACCCGCCAGCCACCTGTGTGCAAAGCACGTCGGTAGAACCAGTCTCGCGTAAGCGTACGTGCAATGTCGGTTCGGGCCGCTTCATCCAACAATACCGCCGAACCAAAGTATGACATGCTAGTAAGCAGTGTGACTTGTATCACCCACAAATCACTAGTGTTCTGCTCGTGCATATAACATCTACGCGTAACCTGGCTCGGATGCCACTGTTGGGGAACGTAGTAATTTCAAAAAATTTCCTACGCACACGCAAGATCATGGTGATGCATATCAACGAGAGGGGAGAGTGTGTCCACGTACCCTCGTAGACCGATAGCGGAAGCGTTAGAACAACGCGGTTGATGTAGTCGAACGTCTTCACGATCCGACCGATCCAAGTACCGAACGCATGGCACCTCCGAGTTCAGCACACGTTCTGCTCGATGACGTCCCACGAACTCCGATCCAGCAGAGCTTCACGGGAGAGTTCCGTCAGCACGACGGCGTGATGACAGTGATGATGTTGCTACCGACGCAGGGCATCGCCTAAGCACCGCTATAATATGACCGAGGTGGATTATAGTGGAGGGGGGCACAGCACACGGCTTGGAACAATCAACTTGTGTGTCTTGGGGTGCCCCCCTGCCCCCGTATATAAAGGAGCAAGGGGAGGCTGGCCGGCCCTTGGTGGCGCGTCAAGGACGGGGAGAAGTGCTCCTCCTAGTGGGAGTAGGACTCCCCCTTTCCTAGTCCCACTAGGAAGGAGGAAGGGGGAAGGAAGGAGAGGGAGAGAGGGAGGAAAGAGGGGGCGCCCCCCTCCTTGTCCAATTTTGACTCCCAGGGGGGGCGGCCAGCCCTAGGCCCTCTCCTCTCTCTCCCACAAGGCCCATGTAGGCCCATTATATCCCCCGGGGGCTCCGATCCGGCACTCCGATATATAAATATCTGATGACCCCCGGAACTCATCCGGTGTCCGAATATAGTCTTCCAATATATCAATCTTTATATCTCGACCATTTTGAGACTCCTCGTCATGTCCGTGATCACATCCGGGACTCCAAACTACCTTCGGTACATCAAATCACATAAACTCATAATACCGATCGTCACCGAACGTTAGGCGTGCGGTCCCTACGGGTTCGAGAAGTATGTAGACATGACCGAGACACGTCTCCAGTCAATAACCAATAGCGGAACCTGGATGCTCATATTGGCTCCTACATATTCTACGAAGATCTTTATCGGTCAAACCGCATAACAACATTCGTTGTTCCCTTTGTCATCGGTATGTTACTTGCCCGAGATTTGATCGTCGGTATCTCAATACCTAGCTCAATCTCGTTACCGGCAAGTCTCTTTACTCGTTCCGTAATGCATCATCCCGCAACTAACTCATCAGTTGCATTGCTTGCAAGGCTTATAGTGATGTGCATTACCGAGAGGGCCCAGAGATACCTCTCCGACAATCGGAGTGACAAATCGTAATCTCGATCTATGCCAACTCAACAAGTACCACAGGAGACACATGTAGAGCACCTTTATAATCACCCAGTTACGGTGTGACGTTTGGTAGCACACAAAGTGTTCCTCCAGTAATCGGGAGTTGCATAATCTCATAGTCATAGTAACATGTATAAGTCATGAAGAAAGCAATAGCAACATACTAAACGATCAAGTGCTAAGCTAACGGAATGGGTCAAGTCAATCACATCATTCTCTAATGATGTGATCCCGTTAATCAAATGACAACTCATGTGTATGGCTAGGAAACTTAACCATCTTTGATTCAACGAGCTAGTCAAGTAGTGGCATACTAGTGATACTCTGTTTGTCTATGTATTCACACATGTACTAAGTTTCCGGTTAATACAATTCTAGCATGAATAATAAACATTTATCATGATATAAGGAAATATAAATAACAACTTTATTATTGCCTCTAGGGCATATTTCCTTCACCCGTTGCCGCCGTCCTCGTCGACCCCGTTGCCGCCGTCCTCGTCGACCCCGTCGTTGCTGTCGCCGTCCTTGTCGACCCTGTCGCCGTCGCTGCCATCCTCGTCGCTGGTCTCCAGCCGTTGCCGTCGCCCGTGCCCCTGCCCCGGCCCGCCCCCGTCGTTGTCGTCGCTCCTGCCCCGAGCCCGCGCCGCTGGCCCGCCCCGTCGTTGCCATCGCCCTGCCCCGTCGACGTCGTCGCCGTTCTCGCCTCCGAACCCGCGCCCCTGCCCCTCCTCACCTTGGTCCGGCCGGCGCCCTCCCTGTCCTCCTCCCTATCTCGTGCCCCTGTTTTTTCTTATATATGCATGTTTTTTTTGTTCATATATATGATGATATGTAATTGTATATATGATGATATGTCCCGATTTTTCATAATTGTTTTTGTTCATATATATGATGATTTTTTCATAGAATATGATGTTTTTTTGTCCATAGATGATCATATATATGTGATGTCTACTACACAACCTTCTTCTTGTAGACGTTGTTGGGCCTCCAAGTGCAGAGCTTTGTAGGACAGTAGCAAATTTCCCTCAAGTGGATGACCTAAGGTTTATCAATCCATGGGAGGCGTTGGATGAAGATGGTCTCTCTCAAACAACCCTGCAACCAAATAACAAAGAGTCTCTTGTGTCCCCAACACACCCAATACAATGGTAAATTGTATAGGTGCACTAGTTCGGCGAAGAGATGGTGATACAAGTGCAATATGGATGGTAGATATAGGTTTTTGTAATCTGAAAATATAAAAACAGCAAGGTAGCGAATGGTAAAAGTGAGCGTAAACGGTATTGCAATGCATTGAAACAAGGCCTAGGATTCATACGTTTACTTGTGCAAGTTCTCTCAACAATAATAACATAACTGGATCATATAACTATCCCTCAACATGCAACAAAGAGTCACTCCAAAGTCACTAATAGCGGAGAACAAATGAAGAGATTATTGTAGGGTACGAAATCACCTCAAAGTTATCCTTTCTGATCGATCTACTCAAGAGTCTGTAGTAAAATAACACGAAGCTATTCTTTCCGTTTGATCTATCCTAGAGTTCATACTAGAATAACACCTTAAGACACAAATCAACCAAAACCCTAATGTCACCTAGATACTCCAATGTCACCACAAGTATCCGCGGGTATGATTATATGATATGCATCACACAATCTCAGATTCATCTATTCAACCAACACAAAGAACTTCAAAGAGTGCCCCAAAGTTTCTACCGGAGAATCAAGACAAAAACGTGTGCCAACCCCTATGCATAAGTTCACAAGGTCACTGAACACGCAAGTTGATCACCAAAACATACATCAAGTAGATCACATGAATATCCCATTGTCACCACAGATAAGCACATGCAAGACATACATCAAGTGTTCTCAAATCCTTAAAGACTCAATCCGATAAGATAACTTCGAAGGGAAAACTCAATCCATTACAAGAGATAGAGGGGGAGAAACATAATAAGATCCAACTATAATAGCAAAGCTCGCGATACATCAAGATCATGCCGAATCAAGAACACGAGAGAGAGAGGGGGGGGGAGAGAGAGAGATCAAACACATAGCTACTAGTACATACCCTCAGCCCCAACGGTGAAATACTCCCTCCTCGTCATGGAGAGCGCCGGGATGATAAAGATGGCCACCGGTGATGATTCCCCCCTCCAGCAGGGTGCCGGAACAGGGTCCCGATTGGTTTTTGGTGGCTACAGAGGCTTGCGGCGGCAGAACTCCCGATCTAGGTTATGTTCTAGAAGTTTTGGGATATATATGAGGTGTTGGCATCGGGAACAAGTTAGGGGGGTCTACGAGGCGGCCACGAGGTAGGGGGGTGCGCCCAGGGGGATAGGGCGCGCCCTCCACCATCGTGGTGGCCTCGGGAATCTTCTGGTCCATCTCCGGTACTCCATGGGCTTCTTCTGGTCCAAAAACAATCTCCATGAATTTTCAGGTTAATTGGACTCCGTTTGGTAATCCTTTTCTGCGATACTCAAAAACAAGGAAAAAACAGAAACTGGCACTGGGCTCTAGGTTAATAGGTTAGTCCCAAAAATCAAATAAAATAGCATCTAAATGCATATAAAACATCCTAGATTGATAATATAATAGCATGGAACAATCAAACATTATAGATACGTTGGAGACGTATCAAGCATCCCCAAGCTTAATTCCTGCTCGTCCTCGAGTAGGTAAATGATAAAAACAGAATTTTTGATGTGGAATGCTACCTAGCATATTTATCAATGTAATTTTTTTATTGTGGCATGAATGTTTAGATCCAAAAGATTCAAGACAAAAGTTTAATATTGACCTAAAAATAATAATACTTCAAGCATACTAACCAAGCAATTATGTCTTCTCAAAATAACATAGCCAAAGAAAGCTCATCCCTACAAAATCATATAGTTTGGCCATGCTCCATCTTCGTCACACAAAATGCTCTAATCATGCACAACCCCGATGACAAGCCAAGCAATTGTTTCATACTTTAGTATTCTCAAACTTTCTCAACTTTCACGCAATACATGAGCGCAAGCCATGGACATAGCACTGTAGGTGGAATAGAATGGTGGTTATGTAGAAGACAAAAAAGAGGAAGATGGTCTCACATCAACTAGGCGTATTAATGGGCTATGGAGATGCCCATCAATAGATATCAATGTGAGTGAGTAGGGATTGCCATGCAACGGATGCACTAGAGCTATAAATGTATGAAAGCTCAATAAAAGAAACTAAGTGGGTGTGCATCCAACTTGCTTGCTCACAAAGACCTAGGGCATTTGAGGAAGCCCATTGTTGGAATATACAAGCCAAGTTCTATAACAAAAATTCCCACTTGTATATGAAAGTGACAAAACAAGAGACTCTCTATCATGAAGATCATGGTGCTACTTTGAAGCACAAGTGTGGAAAAAGGATAGTAGCATTGTCCCTTCTCTCTTGTTTTCTCATTTTTTTGGGCCTTCTCTTTTTTTATTTGTCCTTTCTCTTTTTTTGGGCCTTCTCTTTTTTTGGCTTTTCTCTTTTTTTATTTCCTCACATGGGACAATGCTCTAATAATGAAGATCATCACACTTCTATTTACTTACAACTCAAAAATTACAACTCGATACTAGATCAAAATATGACTCTATATGCATGCCTCCGGTGGAGTACCGGGATGTGCGATGAATCAAGAGTGACATGTATGAAAAATTATGAATGGTGGCTTTGCCACAAATACGATGTCAACTACATGATCATGCACGGTGATAACCCACAAGTATAGGGGATCGCAACAGTTTTCGAGGGTAGAGTATTCAACCCAAATTTATTGATTCGACACAAGGGGAGCCAAAGAATATTCTCAAGTATTAGCAGCTGAGTTGTCAATTCAACCACACCTAGAAGACTTAATTTCTGCAGCAAAGTATTTAGTAGCAAAGTAGTATGGAAGTAACGATAACGGTGGCAAAAGTAACAGTAGCAGTTTTGTAGTAATTGTAACAGTGGCAACGGAAAAGTAACTAAGCAAAGATCAATATGTGAAAAGCTTGTAGGCATTGGATCAATGATGGATAATTATGTCGGATGCGATTCCTCATGCAACAGTTATAACATAGGGTGACACAGAACTAGCTCCAGTTCATCAATGTAATGTAGGCATGTATTCCGAATATAATCATACGTGCTTATGGAAAAGAACTTGCATGACATCTTTTGTCCTACCCTCCCGTGGCAGCGGGTTCCTATTGGAAACTAAGGGATATTAAGGCCTCCTTTTAATAGAGTACCAGACCAAAGCATTAACACTTAGTGAATACATGAACTCCTCAAACTAAGGTCACCACCGGGAGTGGTCCCGATTATTGTCACTTAGAGGTTGCCGGAACATAACACATAGTAGGTGACTATTGACTTGCAAGATAGGATCAAGAACTCACATATATTCATGAAAACATAATAGGTTCAGATCTGAATTCATGGCAGTCGGGCCCTAGTGACAAGCATGAAGCATAGCAAAGTCATAGCAACATCAATCTCAGAACATAATGGATACTAGGGATCAAACCCTAACAAAACTAACTCGATTACATGATAAATCTCATCCAACCCATCACTGTCCAGCAAGCCTACGATGGAATTACTCACGCACAGCGGTGAGCATCATGAAATTGGTGATGGAGGATGGTTGATGATGACGACGGCGACGGATTCCCCTCTCTGGAGCCCTGAACAGACTCGAGATCAGCCCTCCCGAGAGAGATTAGGGCTTGGCGGCGGCTCCGTATCGTAAAACGCGATGAATCCTTCTCTCTGGTTTTTTTCTCCTCAAACATGAATATATGGAGTTGGAGTTGAGGTCGGTGGAGTCTCAGGGGGCCCACGAGGCAGGGGGCACGCCCTAGGGGGGTGGGCGCGCCCTCCACCCTCGTGGATAGGGTGTGGGCCCCTGGTGTTGATTCTTTTGCCTGTATTTTTTATTTATTCCAAAAATATTCTCCGTGAAGTTTCAGGTCATTCCGAGAACTTTTATGTCTGCACAAAAATAACACCATAGCAATTCTGCTGAAAACAGCGTCAGTCCGGGTTAGTTCCATTCAAATTATGCAAGTTAGAGTCCAAAACAAGGGCAAAAGTGTTTGGAAAAGTAGATACATTGGAGACGTATCAACTCCCCCAAGCTTAAACATTTGCTTGTCCTCAAGCAATTCAGTTGACAAACTGAAAGTGATAAAGAAAACCTTTTACAAACTCAGTTTGATCTTGTTGTTGCAAATATGTAAAGCCAACATTCAAGTTTTCAGCAAAGATTATGAACTAACCATATTCACAATAGAATTTAGGTCTCATGTTTACTCATATCAATGGCATAATCAACTAGCGAGCAATAATAATAAATCTCGGATGAAAACACTTTATCAAAACAATCATGACATGATATAACAAGATGGTATCTCGCTAGCCCTTTCTGAGACCGCAAAACATATATGAAGAGAACCTCTGAAGATCAAGGACTGACTAGACATTGTAATTCATGGTAAAAGTGATCCAATCACAGTCATACTCAATGTAAATTAATGGCAATGCATGCAAATGACAACGGTGCTCTCCAACTGGTGCTTTTTAATAAGAGGGTGATGAATCAACATAAAAGTAAATAGATAGGCCCTTCGCAGAGGGAAGCAGGGATTTGCAGAGGTGCCAGAGCTCAAGTTTTGAAATAGAGATAAATAATATTTTGAGTGGCATACTTTCATTGTCAACACAACAACCAAGAGTTCTCGATATCTTCCATGCTACACACATTATAGGTGGTTCCCAAATAGAATGGTAAAGTTTATACTCCCCCGCCACCAACAAGCATCAATCCATGGCTTGCCCGAAACAACGGGTGCCTCCAACTAACAACAATCCTGGGGGAGTTTTGTTTGCAATTATTTTGATTTGAGCATGGGACCGGGCATCCCGGTTACCGACCATTTTCTCGTGAATGGTGAGCGCAGTCCACTCATCGTGAGAATAACCCACCTAGCATGGAAGATATGGACAGCCCTAGTTCATACATGAGCTATTTGAGCATACAAAACAGAATTTCATTTGAAGGTTTAGAGTTTGGCAGATACAAATTTACTTGGAACAGCAGGTAAATACCGCATATAGGAAGGTATGGTGGACTCATATGGAGTAACTTTGGGGTTTATGGAAGTGGATGCACAAGCAGTATTCCCGCTTAGTACAAGTGAAGGCTAGAAAAAGACTGGGAAGCGACCAACTAGAGAGCGACAACAGTCATGATCATGCATTAAAATTAATCAACACTCAGTGCAAGCATGAGTAGGATATAATTCACCATGAACATAAATATCGTGGAGGCTATGTTGATTTTGTTTCTACTACATGCATGAACATGTGCCAAGTCAAGCCACTCGAATCGTTCAAAGGAGGATACCACCCTATCATACCACATCACAACCATTTTAATAGCATGTAGGCACGCAAGGTAAACCATTATAAACTCCTAGCAAATTAAGCATGGCATGAGCAACTATAATCTCTAATTGTCGTTGCAAACATGTTCATTCATAATAGGCTGAATCAGGAATGATGAACTAATCATATTTACAAAAACAAGATAGGTCGAGTTCATACCAGCTTCTCTCATCTCAATCAGTCAATCATATATCGTCATTATTGCCTTCCACTTGCACGACCGAACAGTGTGCATAATAATAATAGTGCACGTGCATTGGACTATGCTGGAATCTGCAAGCATTTAATACAAGGGAGAAGACAAGGCAAAATGGGCTCTTGGTTAAATCAACAATAATGCATATGAGAGGCACTCAACATTTTCATCATGGTCTTCTCCTCTCGACCCCCAAATAAAAGAAAAGAAATAAAACTATTTACACGGGAAAGCTCCCAACAAGCAAAAGAAGAACGAGAAATCTTTTTGGATTTTCTTTTAATTACTACTAAGGCATGGCATGTAAACTAGCTAAAAACTACAACTAATTTTTTTGGTTTTTCTTCAGGTTTCTCAAACACACAAGAAGAAGGCTTAGAAAAGAAAATAAACTAGCACGGATAGTACAATGAAAAGTATGAGCACCGACAACTGGCATGAGTGTGTGAACCTCAATGTAATATCGGTGAGAAATACGTACTCCCCCAAGCTTAGGCTTTTGGCCTAAGTTGGTCTATGCCCATGGATGGCCTGGCGGATATCCAAAGTCGTAGCTGGGGTTGTACTGAGATGTAGCAGCTACTGCCTCAAGAGCTGCAGCTTGGAGGCGAGCTGCTTCCATACTCCTCTCATAATCGTTCGCTTCCTCCCTGGTTATAATATATCTCCTTTTTGCCTGAAAGTCAAAGAAAGTAGGAGCAGGGAGAGCAACATGGACGGTGCGACGTCTGTCAAAGATTAGTCGGTACTGGAGGAACTGTTCATTCCTCTCAACAAACTGGTGGCGAACCATAGCATTATAATCTAGATAAGCATGGGGCAATTCCATTTCAATTTCACGTATGGGTATATCAAGATAATTGGCTACACGAGTTGCATAAATTCCACCAAACAAGTCTCCACTTAAACAGTTAAGATGCAACCTTCGTGGAACAATGCCCCCCAAGTTATATTGTTTATCACCTAATACCGCACTCTTGAGGACACTAAGATCTGGAACGCACATGTGACAAGCTTCATCTTTACCATTAATGCATCTACCTACGACGAGAGCGAAATAATGTATGGAAGGAAAGTGAATACTCCCTATGGTAGCTTGTGTGATTTCTCTAGATTCCCCCACAGTGATACTAGCAAGAAAGTCTTTATATTCAGATTTGCGAGGTTCACTAACATTGCCCCACCGCGGGAGTTTACAAGCAGTATTAAAATCTTCTAGGTCCATGGTATATGATTTATCATCAAGATCAAATAAAACAGTATGAGAATTGCGCGAGGATGTAAATTTAAACCTTCTCACAAAGGAATCAGTTAGGTAGTAGTATTGTGGGCACTTATCTGACACGAAGCCCTCAAGATCAGCGTTACGCACATATGCGTCAAATTCTTCCTTAATACCTGCTTGGACCATAAACTCTTCTGACGGCCATTCACAAGGCCGCACTTGAGCTTCCCTCAGTGGTTCATCGTCCGGCTCACGTATCGCGAGCCTTGGTCCTTGCTTCCTTGAGGAACCACCTTGGTACAATTTCCTAAACATTTTTCTTCCTCGGAAAAATTTCTGAAATTTTTAGTGACTCAAAATAAAAGTGAACCAAACTCAACAAGATTAATAGCAACTACTCCCACAAGTGCCTAGAGGCTATATCATGCATTAAAACTACTTTGGACCATATAAATTTGACATGCAAGCTCAAGAACAGGGTCACCTTAGCAGCAAAAATTTGTAACAAATAAAGCACTAGAACAAAAACTAATTGGACCATTGGAGGAGTCACATACCAAAGAACAATTCCCCAAAACAGTTTTGTGAATGGAGCTTTGAGCAAGGAGATCGAAAATGGCAGCAAGATGAGCTAGAACATGGGTTTGAGCTATGGGAGAATTTTTTCTGGAGGAAGAGGAAGTGAGTGGGTGCAGGAATAAGTGGAGGGGGTCCACGTGGGGCCCACGAGGCAGGGGGTGCGCCCCAGGGGGGTGGGCGCGCCCTGCACCCTCGTGGCCAGATGGTGGGGCCCCCTGGTGTGTTCTCAGTGCCAGATGTTCTTAAATATTCTACAAAAAATCATATTTCATTTTCAGGACGTTTGGAGAACTTTTATTTTCGGGTATTTTTATTGCAAGGATAATTCAAAAAATAGACAGGAAATACTAATTTTGCTTTATTTAATCTAAAAACAGAAAGTAAAAGGAGGGTACAGAGAGTTGTGCTTTCTAACTTCATCCATCTCATGCTCATCAAAAGGAATCCACTAACAAGGTTGATCAAGTCTTGTTAACAAACTCTTTCCGAATAACATGAAACCGGAGAATTTTCGAATAACACTAGGTTACCTCAACGGGGATATGCGCGTCCCCAACAATAAGAATATCATATTTCTTCTTGACAGTAGGAAGAGAAAATTCAAAATCTCCAATAATAATCGTTGAAAATTTTCCAATAGAATTGATACTGTGGACTTGAGGTTGTTTTCCCGGAAAGTGTACCGTATGCTCATTACCATTAACATGAAAAGTGACATTGCCTTTGTTGCAATCAATAACAGCTCCTGCAGTATTCAAAAAGGGTCTACCAAGGATAATCGACATACTATCGTCCTCGGGAATATCAAGAATAACAAAGTCCGTTAAAATAGTAACGTTTGCAACCACAACAGGCACATCCTCACAAATACCGACATGTATAGCAGTCGATTTATCGGCCATTTGCAAAGATATTTCAGTAGGTGTCAACTTATTCAAATCAAGTCTAAGATATAAAGAGAGAGGCATAACACTGACACCGGCTCCAAGATCACATAAAGCAGTTTTAACATAGTTTCTTTTAATGGAGCATGGTATAGTTGGTACTCCTGGATCTCCTAGTTTCTTAGGTATTCCACCTTTAAAAGTATAGTTGGCAAGCATGGTGGAAATTTCAGCTTCCTGTATCTTTCTTTTATTAGTAACAATATCTTTCATATACTTAGCATAAGGATTCATTTTAAGCATATCGTCAAACGCATACACAAAAAGATAGGTCTAATCATTTCAGCAAAGCGCTCAAAATACTCATCATCCTTTTTCTTGGATGGTTTAGGAGGAAAAGGCATGGGTTTCTGAACCCATGGTTCTCTTTCTTTACCGTGCTTCCTAGCAACAAAGTCTCTCTTATCATAACATTGATTCTTTGATTGTGGGTTATCACAGCAGGTTCAATTTCTACATCATTGTTATTGCAAGGTTGAGCATCAACATGAACATCATCATTAACATTATCACTAGGTTCATGTTCATCACCAGATTGTGTTTCAGCATCAGAAATAGAAATATCATTGGGATTCTCAAGTGTGTCAACAATAGGTTCACTAGAAGCATGCACAGTCCTATCATTTTTCTTTTTCTTCTTCTTAGAAGGACTAGGTGTGTCAACATTAGTTCTTTGATAATCTTGCTCAACTCTCTTAGGGTGGCCCTCGGGATACAAAGGTTCCCGAGTCATTTTACCCCCTCTAGTCATAACTCTAACAGCATTATCATTTTTCTTATTATTTAATTCATTGAGCAAACATTTTGAGCTTTAAGCACTTGTTCTACTTGAGTGGTAACCATAGAGGCATGTTTACTAATAAGTTTAAGTTGACCTTTAACTCTAGACATATAATCACTCAAGTGTTCAATCATATAAGCATTACGTTTCAATTGTACCAACATAAGCATTGAAGTTTTCTTGTTTAACAATAAAATTACCAAACTCATCCAAGCATTGGTTAGCAGACTTATAACGAGGAATATCACCTTCATCAAACCTATAGAGAGAATTTACCTTTACTACCTGTGTCGGGTTATCAAGACCATGTATTTCTTCAATATGTGGTAAATTCTTAACATCTTCAGCTTTAATTCCCTTTTCTTTCATAGATTTCTTTTCCTCTTGCATATCTTTAGGACTAAGAAATAGAATACCCCTTTTCTTCGGAGTTGGCTTAGGAGTTGGTTCAGGAAGTGTCCAATCATTATCATTACTTAATATATTATTCAATAGCAATTCAGCTTGCTCAGCAGTTCTTTCCCTGAAAACGCAACCAGCACAACTATCCAGGTGGTCTCTAGAAGCATCGGTTAGTCCATCATAAAAGATATAAAGTATTTCATTTTTCTTGAGAGGATGATCAGGAAAAGCATTAAGTAATTGGAGAAGCCTCCCCCAAGCTTGTGGGAGACTCTCTTCTTCAATTTGCACAAAATTATAAATTTCCCTTAAGGCAGCTTGTTTCTTATGAGTGGGGAAATATTTAGCAGAGAAGTAATAAATCATATCCTGGGGACTACGCACACAACCAAGAGTAAGAGAATTAAACCATGTTTTAGCATCACCCTTTAATGAGAACGGAAATAACTTAAGGATATAGTAGTAACGAATCTTTTCCTCATGAGTGAATAGGGTGGCTATATCATTTAATTTAGTAAGATGTGCCACAACAGTTTTAGATTCATAGCCATAGAAAGGATCAGATTCAACCAAAGTAATTAACTCAGGATCGATAGAGAAATCATAATCCTTGTCAGAAATACAGATAGGTGAAGTAGCAAAAGCAGGGTCATATTTCATTCTAGCATTCAAAGACTTTTCTTTCAGCTTAGCTAATAGTTTCTTAAGATCATATCTATCTTGGCAAGCAAAAAAGTCTCTAGCAGTTTCTTCATCCATAACATAACCCTCAGGCACATCAGGCAATTCATATCTAGGGGGAGAATCTTCATCATCACTTTCATCAATATTATCAGTTTCAATAATTTCATTCTCTCTAACCCTAGCAAGTTGTTCATCAAGAAATTCACCTAATGGCACAATATTATCAAGTATAGAAGTAGTTTCATCATAAGTATCATGCAAAGCAGAAGTGGCATCATCAATAACATGCAACATATCAGAATCAATAGCAGGAGTAGGTGTTGCAAGTTTACTCATAACAGAAGGTGAATCAAGTGCAGAGCTAGATGGCAGATTTTTACCTCCCCTCGTAGTTGAGGGATAAATCTTGGTTTTTTCGTCTTTCAAGTTCCTCATAGTGATCAGCAGATAGAAATCCCAAGTGACTCAAAGAATAGAGCTATGCTCCCCGGCAACGGCGCCAGAAAATAGTCTTGATAACCCAAAAGTATAGGGGGTCGCAATAGTTTTCGAGGGTAGAGTATTCAACCCAAATTTATTGATTCGACACAAGGGGATCCAAAGAATATTCTCAAGTATTAGCAGCTAAGTTGTCAATTCAACCACACCTAGAAGACTTAATATCTGCAGCAATTATTTAGTAGCAAAGTAGTATGGAAGTAACGGTAACGATGGCAAAAGTAACAGTAGCAGTTTTGTAGTAATTGTAACAGTGGCAACGGAAAAGTAACTAAGCAAAGATCGATATGTGAAAAGCTCGTAGGCATTGGATCAATGATGGATAATTATGTCGGATGCGATTCCTCATGCAACAGTTATAACATAGGGTGACACAGAACTAGCTCCAGTTCATCAATGTAATGTAGGCATGTATTCTGAATATAGTCATACGTGCTTATGGAAAAGAACTTGCATGACATCTTTTGTCCTACCCTCCCGTGGAAGCGGGGTCCTATTGGAAACTAAGGGATATTAAGGCCTCATTTTAATAGAGTACCGGACCAAAGCATTAACACTTAGTGAATACATGAACTCCTCAAACTACGGTCATCACCGGGAGTGGTCCCTATTATTGTCACTTCGGGGTTGCCGGATCATAACACATAGTAGGTGACTATTGACTTGCAAGATAGGATCAAGAACTCACATATATTCATGAAAACATAATAGGTTCAGATCTGAATTCATGGCACTCGGGCCATAGTGACAAGCATTAAGCATAGCAAAGTCATAGCAACATCAATCTCAGAACATAATTGATACTAGGGATCAAACCCTAACAAAACTAACTCGATTACATGATAAATCTCATCCAACCCATCACCGTCCAGCAAGCCTATGATGGAATTACTCACGCACGGCGGTGAGCATCATGAAATTGGTGATGGAGGATGGTTGATGATGACGACGGCGACGAATTCCCCTCTCCGGAGCACCGAACAGACTCCAGATCAGCCCTCCCGAGAGAGATTAGGGCTTGGCGGCGGCTCCGTATCGTAAAATGCGATGAATCCTCCTCTCTGGTTTTTTTCTCCTCGAACGTGAATATATGGAGTTGGAGTTGAGGTCGGTGGAGTCTCAGGGGGCCCACGAGGCAGGGGGCGCGCCCCAGGGGGGTGGGCGCGCCCTCCACCCTCGTGGATAGGGTGTGGGTCCCCTGGTGTTGATTCTTTTGCCAGTATTTTTTATTTATTCCAAAAATATTCTCCATGAAGTTTCAGGTCATTCCGAGAACTTTTATTTCTGCACAAAAATAACACCATAGCAATTCTGCTGAAAACAGTGTCAGTCCAGGTTAGTTCCATTCAAATCATGCAAGTTAGAGTCCAAAACAAGGGCAAAAGTGTTTGGAAAAGTAGATACGTTGGAGACGTATCACAAGGCAATATGACAATAATGAAGCGTCTCATAATAAACGGAACGGTGGAAAGTTGCATGGCAATGTATCTCGGAATGGCTATGGAAATGCCATAATATGTAGGTATGGTGGCTGTTTTGAGGAAGATATAAGGAGGCTTATGTGTGATAGAGCGTATCGTATCACGCGGATTGGATACACCGGCGAAGTTTGCACGAACTCTCGAGGTGAGAAAGGGCAATGCACGGTACCGAAGAGGCTAGCAATGATGGAAAGGTGAGAGTGCTTATAATACATGGACTCAACATTAATCATAAAGAACTCACATACTTATTGCAAAAATCTACAAGTCATCAAAACCAAGCACTACGCGCATGCTCCTAGGGGGATAGATTGGTAGGAAAAGACCATCGCTCGTCCCCGACCGCCACTCATAAGGAATACAATGAAAGAAACACCCCGTGCTTCAGATTTGTTACACAACGGTTACCATACGTGCATGCTACGGGACTTGAAAACTACTCAACTAGCATGACTCTAATATCACTACCTTCATATCTCAAAACAATCATCAAGCATCAAACTTCTCATAGTATTCAATGCACTTTATATGATAGTTTTTATTATACCCATCTTGAATGCCCATCATATTAGGACTAATTTTATAACCAAAGCAAATTACCATGCTTTTCTAAAAGACTCTCAAAATAATATAAGTGAAGCATGAGAGTTCATGTATTTCTTCAAAATAAAACCACCGTCGTGCTCTAAAAAGATATAAGTGAAGCACTGGAGCAAATGACAAACTACTCCAAAAGATATAAGTGAAGATCAGTGAGTAGTTGAATAACTATGTAACTATGTGAAGACTCTCTAACATTTAGGAATTTAAGATCTTGGTATATTATTCAAACAGAAATCAAAACAAAATAAAACAAAATGACGCTCCAAGCAAAACACATATCATGTGGTGAATAAAAATATAGCTCCAAGTAAAGTTACCGATGAACGAAGACGAAAGAGGGGATGCCATCTGGGGCATCCCCAAGCTTAGGATCTTGGTTGTCCTTGAATATTACCTTGGGGTGCCTTGGTAATACCCAAGCTTAGGCTCTTGCCACTCCTTATTCCATAGTCCATCGAATCTTTACCCAAAACTTGAAAACTTCACAACACAAAACTCAACAGAAAACTCGTAAGCTCCATTAGTATAAGAAAATAAATCACCACTTAGGTACTGTTGTGAACTCATTCTAAATTCATATTGGTGTAATATCTACTGTATTCCAACTTCTCTATGGTTCATACCCTTCGATACTACTCATAGATTCATCAAAATAAGCAAACAACACATAGAAAACAGAATCTGTCAAAAACAGAACAGTCTGTAGTAATCTGTATCATTCGAATACTTCTGTAACTCCAAAAATTCTGAAATAAATGGTTGGACTTGAGGAATTTGTCTATTAATCATCTTCAAAAAGAATCAACCTAAAATCACTCTCCAGTAAAAAGTGGCAGCTAATCTCGTGAGCGCAAAAGTTCCTATTATTTACAGCAAGATCGCAAAGACTTCACCCAAGTCTTCCCAAAGGTTCTACTTGGCACAAACACTAATTAAAACATAAAACTACATCTAACCAGAGGCTAGATAGATTATTTATTACTAAACAGGAGCAAAAAGGCAAAGAACAAAAATAAAATTTTGTTGCCTCCCAACAAGCGCAAACGTTTAACGCCCCTAGCTAGGCATGATGATTTCAATGATGCTCACATAAAAGATAAGAATTTAGACATAAAGAGAGCATCATGAAGAATATGACTAGCACATTTAAGTCTAACCCACATCCTATGCATAGGGATTTTGTGAGCAAACAATTTATGGGAACAAGAATCAACTAGCATAGGAAAGCAAAACAAGCATAACTTCAAGATTTTAAGCACATAGAGAGGAAACTTGATATTATTGCAATTCCTAAGAGCATATATTCCTCCCTCATAATAATTTTCAGTAGAATCATGAATGAATTCAACAATATAACTATCACATAAAGCATTCTTTTCATGATGCATAAGCATATAATTTTTATTACTCTCCACATAAGCAAATTTCTTCTCATGAATAGTAGTGGGAGCAAACTCAACAAAATAATTATCATGTGAGGTATAATCCAATTGAAAATTAAAATCATGATGACAAGTTTGATGGTTATCTTTATTCTTTATAGCATACGTGCCATCACAATAATCATCATAAATAGGAGGCATGCTTTCATCATAATAAATTTGCTCATCAAAACTTGGGGGACTAAACATATCATCTTCATCAAACATAGCATCCCCAAGCTTGTGGCTTTGCATATCATTAGCATCATGGGTATTCAAAGAATTCATACTAATAACATTGCAATCATGCTCATCATTCACATATTTTATGCCAAGCATTCTATGTAATTCTTCTTCTAGTACTTGAGCACAATTTTCCTTCCCATCATTTTCACGAAAGACATTAAAAAGATGAAGCATATGAGGCGACCTTAATTCCATATTTTGTAGTTTTCTTTTATAGACTATACTAGTGATAAAACGAGAAACTAAAAGATTCGATTGCAAGATCTAAAGATATACCTTCAAGCACTCACCTCCCCGGCAACGGCGCCAGAAATTGCTTGATGTCTACTACACAACCTTCTTCTTGTAGACGTTGTTGGGACTCCAAGTGCAGAGGTTTGTAGGACAGTAGCAAATTTCCCTCAAGTGGATGACCTAAGGTTTATCAATCCGCGGGAGGCGTAGGATGAAGATGGTCTCTCTCAAACAACCCTGCAACCAAATAACAAAGAGTCTCTTGTGTCCGCAACACACCCAATACAATGGTAAATTGTATAGGTGCACTAGTTCGGTGAAGAGATGGTGATACAAGTGCAATATGGATGGTCCATATAGGTTTTTGTAATCTGAAAATATAAAACTGCAAGGTAGCGAATGGTAAAATTGAGCGTAAACGGTATTGCAATGCGTTGAAACAAGGCCTAGGGTTTATACATTCACTAGTGCAAGTTCTCTCAACAATAATAACATAACTGGATCATATAACTATCCCTCAACATGCAACAGAGAGTCACTCCAAAGTCACTAATAGCGGAGAACAAACGAGGAGATTATTGTAGGGTACGAAACCACCTCAAAGTTATCCTTTCTGATCGATCTACTCAAGAGTCTGTAGTTGTTGGGGAACGTAGTAATTTCAAAAAAATTCCTACGCACACGCAAGATCATGGTGATGCATAGCAATGAGAGGGGAGAGTGTGTCCACGTACCCTCGTAGACCGAAAGTGGAAGCGTTAGAACAACACGGTTGACGTAGTCGAACGTCTTCACGATCCGACCGTTCCAAGTACCGAACGCACGGCACCTCCGAGTTCAGCACACGTTCAGCTTGATGACGTCCCACGAACTCCGATCCAGCAGAGCTTCACGGGAGAGTTCCGTCAGCACGACGGCGTGATGACGGTGATGATGTTGCTACAGACGCAGGGCTTCGCCTAAGCACCGCTACGATATGACCGAGGTGGATTATGGTGGAGGGGGGCACCGCACATAGCTGGGAACAATCAACTTGTGTGTCTTGGGGTGCCCCCTGCCCCCGTATATAAAGGAGCAAGGGGAGGCCGGCCGGCGCTTGGTGGCGCGCCAAGGAGGGGGAGGAGTCCTCCTCCTAGTGGGAGTAGGACTCCCCTTTCCTAGTCCCACTAGGAAGGAGGAAGGGGAAAGGAAGGAGAGGGAGAGAGGGAGGAAAGAGGGGGCGCCGCCCCCCTCCTTGTCCAACTCGGACTACCAAGGGGGGGGGGCGGCCAGCCCTAGGCCCTCTCCTCTCTCTCGCACAAGGCCAATGTAGGCCCGTTATATCCCTCGGGGGTTCCGATAACCCCCCGGCACTCCGGTAAATATCCGGTGACCCCCGGAACTCATCCGGTGTCCGAATATAGTCGTCCAATATATCAATCTTTATGTCTCGACCATTTCGAGACTCCTCATCATGTCCGTGATCACATCCGGGACTCCGAACTACCTTCGGTACATCAAATCACATAAACTCATAATACCGATCGTCATCGAAAGCGTGCGGACCCTACGGGTTCGAGAACTATGTAGACATGACCGAGACACGTCTCCGGTCCATAACCAATAGCGGAACCTGGATGCTCATATTGGTTCCTACATATTCTACGAAGATCTTTATCGGTCAAACCACATAAAAACATATGTTGTTCCCTTTGTCATCGGTATGTTACTTGCCCGAGATTCGATCGTCGGTATCTCAATACCTAGCTCAATCTCGTTACCGGAAAGTCTCTTTACTCGTTCCATAATGCATCTTCCCGCAACTAATTGCAATGCTTGCAAGTCTTATAGTGATGTGCATTACCGAGAGGGCCCAGAGATACCTCTCCGACAATCGGAGTGACAAATCCTAATCTCGATCTATGCCAACTCAACAAGTACCATCAGAAACACCTGTAGAGCACCTTTATAATCACCCAGTTACGTTGTGACGTTTGGTAGCACACAAAGTGTTTCTCCGGTAATCGGGAGTTGCATAATCTCATAGTCATAGGAACATGTATAAGTAATGAAGAAAGCAATAGCAGTAAACTAAAACGATCTAGTGCTAAGCTCACGGAATGGGTCAGGTCAATCATATCATTCTCCTAATGATGTGATCCCGTTTATCAAATGACAACTCATGTCTATGGTTCGGAAACTTAACCATCTTTGATCAACGAGCTAGTCAAGTAGAGGCATACTAGTGACACTCTGTTTGTCTATGCATTCACACATGTATTATGTTTCCGGTTAATACAATTCTAACATGAATAGTAAAAAATTTATCATGAAATAAGGAAATAAATAATAACTTTATTATTGCCTCTAGGGCATATTTCCTTCAGTCTCCCACTTGTACTAGAGTAAATAATCTAGACTACACAGTAATGATTCTAACACCCATGGAGCCTTGGTGCTGATCATGTTTTGCTCGTGAGAGAGCCTTAGTCAACGGGTCTGCAACATTCAGATCCGTATGTATCTTGCAAATCTCTATGTCTCCCACCTGGACTTGATCGAAGATGGAATTGAAGGGCCTCTTGATGTGTTTGGTTCTCTTGTGAAATCTTGATTCCTTTGCCAAGGCAATTGCACCAGTATTGTCACAAAAGATTTTCATTGGACCTGATGCACTAGGTATGACACCTAGATCGGATATGAACTTCAACCAGACTCCTTCATTTGTTGCTTCCGAAGCAGCTATGTACTCCGCTTCACACGTATATCATGCCACGACGCATTGTTTAGAACTGCTCCAACTGACAGCTCCACCGTTCAATATAAACACATATCCGGTTTGCGATTTAGAATCGTCCGGATGAGTGTCAAAGCTTGCATCGACGTAACCATTTACGACGAGCTCTTTGTCACCTCCACAAACGAGAAACATATCCTTAGTCCTTTTCAGGTATTTCAGGATGTTCTTGACCGCTGTCCAGTGATCCACTCTTGGATTACTTTGGTACCTCCCTGCTAAACTAATAGCAAGGCACACATCAGGTCTGGTACACAGCATTGCATACATGATAGAGCCTATGGCTGAAGCATAGGGAACACTTTTCATTTTCTCTCTATCTTCTGCAGTGGTCAGGCATTGAGTCTTACTCAACTTCACACCTTGTAACACAGGTAAGAACCCTTTCTTTGCCTAATCCATTTTGAACTTCTTCAAAACTTTGTTAAGGTATGTGCTTTGTGAAAGCCCAATTAAGCGTCTTGATCTATCTCTATAGATCTTAATGCCCAATATATAAGCAGCTTCACCGAGGTCTTTCAATGAAAAACTCTTATTCAAGTATCCTTTTATGCTATCCAGAAATTCTATATCATTTCAAATCAACAATATGTCATCCACATATAATATTAGAAATGCTACAGAGCTCCCACTCACTTTCTTGTAAATACATGCTTCTCCAAAAGTATGTATAAAACCATATGCTTTGATCACACTATCAAAACGTTTATTCCAACCCCGAGAGGCTTGCACCAGTCCATAAATGGATCGCTGGAGCTTGCACACTTTGTTAGCACCCTTTGGATCGATAAAACCTTCAGGTTGCATCATATACAACTTTTCTTCCAGAAATCCATTCAGGAATGCAGTCTTCACATCCATTTGCCAAATTTCATAATCATAAAATGCGGAAATTGCTAACATGATTCGTACGGACTTAAGCATCGCTACGGGTGAGAAGGTCTCATCGTAGTCAACTCCTTGAACTTGTTGAAAACCTTTCGCAACAAGTCGAGCTTTGTAGACAGTAACATTACCATCAGCGTCAGTCTTCTTCTTGAAGATCCGTTTATTCTCGATGGCTTGCCGATCATGGGGCAAGTCAACCAAAGTCCACACTTTGTTCTCATACATGGATCCCATCTCAGATTTCATGGCTTCAAGCCATTTTGCGGAATCTGGCCTCATCATCGCTTCCTCATAGTTCGTAGGTTCGTCATGGTCAAGTAACATGACCTCCAGAACAGGATTACCGTACCACTTTGGTGCGGATCTTACTCTGGTTGACCTATGAGGTTCAGTAGTAACTTGATCTGAAGTTTCATGATCATCATCATTAGCTTCCTCACTAATTGGTGTAGGTGTCACAGGAACCGGTTTCTGTGATGAACTACTTTCCAATAAGGGAGCAGGTACAGTTACCTCATCAAGTTCTACTTTCCTCCCACTCACTTTTTTCGAGAGAAACTCCCTCTCTAGAAAGGATCCATTCTTAGCAACAAATGTCTTGCCTTCGGATCTGTGATAGAAGGTGTACCCAACAGTCTCCTTTGGGTATCCTATGAAGACACATTTCTCCGATTTGGGTTCGAGCTTATCAGGTTGAAGCTTTTTCACATAAGCATTGCAGCCCCAAACTTTAAGAAACGGCAACTTTGGTTTCTTGCCAAACCATAGTTCATAAGGTGTCGTCTCAACGGATTTAGATGGTGCCGTATTTAACGTGAATGCAGCTGTCTCTAAAGCATAACCCCAAAACGATAGTGGTAAATCGGTAAGAGACATCATAGATCGCACCATATCCAGTAAAGTACGATTACGACGTTCGGGCACACCATTACGTTGTAGTGTTCTGGGTGGCGTGAGTTGCGAAACTATTCCGCATTGTTTCAAATGAAGACCAAACTCGTAACTCAAATATTCTCCTCCACGATCAGATCGTAGAAACTTTATTTTCTTGTTATGATGATTTTCTACTTCACTCTAAAATTCTTTGAACTTTTCCAATGTTTCAGACTTATGTTTCATTAAGTAGATATACCCATATCTGCTCAAATTATCTGTGAAGGTGAGAAAATAATGATACCCGCCGCGAGCCTCAATATTCATTGGACCACATACATAATTATGTATGATTTCCAACACATCTGTTGCTCGCTCCATTGTTCCGGAGAACGGCGTTTTAGTCATCTTGACCATGAGGCATGGTTCGCAAGTACCAAGTGATTCATAATCAAGTGATTCCAAAAGTCCATCAGAATGGAGTTTCTTCATGCGCTTTACACCAATATGACCTAAACGGCAGTGCCACAAATAAATTGCACTATCATTATCAACTCTGCATCTTTTGGCTTCAAAATTAGAATATGTGTATCACTACTATCGAGATTCAATAAACCATTATTCTCTGATTTAAATGAATAACCATCTCGCATCAAACAAGATCCAGATATAATGTTCATGCTCAACGCTAGCACCAAATAACAATTATTCAGGTCTAAAACTAATCCCGAAGGTAGATGTAGAGGTAGCGTGCCGACGGCGATCACATCGACTTTGGAACCATTTCCCACGCGCATCGTCACCTCGTCCTTAGCCAATCTTCGCTTAATCCGTAGACCCTGTTTCGAGTTGCAAATATTAGCAACAGAACCAGTATCAAATACCCAGGTGCTACTACGAGCTTTAGTAACGTACACATCAATAACATGTATATCACATATACCTTTGTTCACCTTGCCATCCTTCTTATCCGCCAAATACTTGGGGCAGTTCCGCTTCCAGTGACCAGTCCCTTTGCAATAGAAGCACTCAGTCTCAGGCGTAGGTCCAGACTTGGGTTTCTTCTCTTGAGCAGCAACTTGTTTGCTGTTCTTCTTGAAGTTCCCCTTCTTCTTCCCTTTACCCTTTTTCTTGAAACTGGTGGTCTTGTTGACCATCAACACTTGATGCTCCTTTTTGATTTCTACCTCCGCAGCCTTTAGCATTGCGAAGAGCTCGGGAATTGTCTTATCCATCCCTTGCATGTTATAGTTCATCATGAAGCTCTTGTAGCTTGGTGGCAGTGATTGAAGAATTCTGTCAATGACGCTATCATCCGGAAGATTAACTCCCAGTTGAATCAAGTGATTGTTATACCCAGACATTCTGAGTATATGCTTACTGACATAACTATTCTCCTCCATCTTCCAGCTATAGAACTTATTGGAGACCTCATATCTCTCAATCCGGGCATTTGCTTGAAATATTAACTTCAACTCCTGGAACATCTCATATGCTCCATGATGTTCAAAACGTCGTTGAAGTCCCGGTTCTAAGCCGTAAAGCATGGCACATTGAACTATCGAGTAGTCATCAGCTTTGCTTTGCCAGGCGTTCATAACATCTTGTTCAGCTCCTGCAGCAGGTTTGGCACCTAGCGGTGCTTCCAGGACGTAATTCTTCTGTGCAGCAATGAGGATAATCCTCAAGTTACGGACCCAGTCTGTGTAATTGATACCATCATCTTTCAACTTTGCTTTCTCAAGGAACGCATTAAAATTCATCGGAACAATAGCACGGGCCATCTATCTACAACAACATAGACAAGCAAAATACTATCAGGTACTAAGTTCATGATAAATTAAAGTTCAATTAATCATATTACTTAAGAACTCCCACTTAGATAGACATCCCTCTAATCATCTAAGTGATCACGTGATCCAAATCAACTAAACCATGTCCGATCATCACGTGAAATGGAGTAGTTTTCAATGGTGAACATCACTATGTTGATCATATCTACTATGTGATTCACGCTCGACCTTTCGGTCTCAGTGTTCCGAGGCCATATCTGCATATGCTAGGCTCGTCAAGTTTAACCCGAGTATTTCTGCGTGTGCAAAACAGGCTTGCACCCGTTGTATGTGAACGTAGAGCTTTTCACACCCGATCATCACGTGGTGTCTCGGCACGACGAACTTTGGCAACGGTGCATACTCAGGGAGAACACTTATACCGTGAAATTTAGTGAGAGATCATCTTATAATGCTACCGTCAATCAAAGCAGAATAAGATGCATAAAGGATAAACATCACATGCAATCAATATAAGTGATATGATATGGCCATCATCATCTTGTGCCTTTGATCTCCATCTCCAAAGCACCTTCATGATCACCATCGTCACCGGCGCGACACCTTGATATCCATCATAGCATCATTGTCGTCTCGCCAACTATTGCTTCTACGACTATCGCTACCGCTTAGTGATAAAGTAAAGCAATTACAGGGCGATTGCATAGCATACAATAAAGCGACAACCATATGGCTCCTGCCAGTTGTCGATAACTCCGTTACAAAACATGATCATCTCATACAATAAAATATAGCATCATGTCTTGACCATATCACATCACAACATGCCCTGCAAAAACAAGTTAGACGTCCTCTACTTTGTTGTTGCAAGTTTTACGTGGCTGCTACGGGCTGAGCAAGAACCGTTCTTACCTACGCATCAAAACCACAACGATATTTCGTCAAGTTAGTGTTGTTTTAACCTTCAACAAGGACCGGGCATAGTCACACTCGGTTCAACTAAAGTTGGAGAAACTGACACCCGCCAGCCACCTGTGTGCAAAGCACGTCGGTAGAACCAGTCTCGCGTAAGCGTACGCGCAATGTCGGTCCGGGCCGCTTCATCCAACAATACCGGCGAACCAAAGTATGACATGCTGGTAAGCAGTATGACTTGTATCGCCCACAACTCACTTGTGTTCTGCTCGTGCATATAACATCTACGCGTAACCTGGCTCGGATGCCACTGTTGGGGAACGTAGTAATTTCAAAAAAAATCCTACGCACACGCAAGATCATGGTGATGCATACCAACGAGAGGGGAGAGTGTGTCCACGTACCCGCATAGACCGAAAGAGGAAGCGTTAGAACAACGCAGTTGATGTAGTCGAACGTCTTCATGATCCGACCGATCCAAGTAAAGAACACACGGCACCTCCGAGTTCAGCACACGTTCTGCTCGATGACGTCCCACGAACTCTGATCCAGCAGAGCTTCACGGGAGAGTTCTGTCAGCACGACGGCATGATGATGGTGATGATGTTGCTACCAACGCAGGGCTTCGCCTAAGCACCGCTACAATATGACTGAGGTGGATTATAGTTGAGGGGGGCACCGCACACGGCTTGGAACAATCAACTTATGTGTCTTGGTGTGCCCCCTGCCCCCGTATATAAAGGAGCAAGGGGAAGCCGACCGGCCCTTGGTGGTGTGCCAAGGAGGGGGAGAAGTGCTCCTCCTAGTGGGAGTAGGACTCCCCCTTTCCTAGTCCCACTAGGAAGGAGGAAGGGGGAAGGAAGGAGAGGGAGAGAGGGAGGAAAGAGGGGACGCCTCCCCCCTCCTTGTCCAATTCAGACTCCCAAGGGGGGCAGCCCTAGGCCCTCTCCTCTCTTTCCCACAAGGCCCATTAGGCCCATTATATCCCTCGGGGGTTCCGATCAGGCACTCCGATATATAAATATCAGGTGACCCCCGGAACTCATCCGGTGTCCGAATAGTCGTCCAATATATCAATCTTTATGTCTCGACCATTTCGAGACTCCTCGTCATGTCCGTGATCACATCCGGGACTCCGAACTACCGCCGGTACATCAAATCACATAAACTCATAATACCGATCGTCACCGAACGTTAGGCGTGCGGACCCTACGGGTTCGAGAACTATGTAGACATGACCGAGACACGTCTCCGGCCAATAACCAATAGTGGAACCTGGATGCTCATATTGGCTCCTACATATTCTACGAAGATCTTTATCAGTCAAACCGCATAACAACATTCGTTGTTCCCTTTGTCATCGGTATGTTACTTGCCCGAGATTCGATCGTCGGTATCTCAATACCTAGCTCAATCTCGTTACCGGCAAGTCTCTTTACTCGTTCCGTAATGCATCATCCCGCAACTAACTCATTAGTTTCATTGCTTGCAAGGCTTATAGTGATGTGCATTACCGAGAGGGCCCAGAGATACCTCTCCGACAATCGGAGTGACAAATCCTAATCTCGATCTATGCCAACTGAACAAGTACCACCGGAGACACCTGTAGAGCACCTTTATAATCACCCAGTTACGGTGTGACATTTGGTAGCACACAAAGTGTTCCTCCGGTAATAGGGAGTTGCACAATATCATAGTCACAGTAAAATGTATAAGTCATGAAGAAAGCAATAGCAACATACTAAACGATCAAGTGCTAAGCTAACGGAAAGGGTCAAGTCAATCACATCATTCTCTAATGATGTGATCCCGTTTATCAAATGACAACTCATGTCTATGGTTAGGAAACTTAACCATCTTTGATCAACGAGCTAGTCAAGTAGAGGGATACTAGTGACACTCTGTTTGTCTATGTATTCACACATGTATTATGTTTCCGGCTAATACAATTCTAGCATGAATAATAAACATTTATCATGAAATAAGGAAATAAATAATAACTTTATTATTGCCTCTAGGGCATATTTCCTTCAGTAGTAAAATAACACAAAGCTATTCTTTCCGTTCGATCTATCCTAGAGTTCATACTAGAATAACACCTTAAGACACAAATCAACCAAAACCCTAATGTCACCTAGATACTCCAATGTCACCACAAGTATCCGCGGGTATGATTATACGATATGCATCACACAATCTCAGATTCATCTATTCAACCAACACAAAGAACTTCAAAGAGTGCCCCAAAGTTTCTACCGGAGAGTCAAGACGAAAACGTGTGCCAACCCCTATGCATAATTTCACAAGGTCACTAAACCCGCAAGTTGATCACCAAAACATACATCAAGTAGATCACGTGAATATCCCATTTTCACCACAGATAAGCACATGCAAGACATACATCAAGTCTTTTCAAATCCTTAAAAACTCAATCCGATAATATAACTTCAAAGGGAAAACTCAATCCATTACAAGAGATAGAGGGGGAGAAACATCATAAGATCCAACTATAATAGCAAAGCTCGTGATACATCAAGATCGTGCCGAATCAAGAACACGAGAGAGAGAGAGAGATCAAACACATAGCTACTACTACATACCCTCAGCCCCGAGGGTGAATTACTCCCTCCTCATCATGGAGAGCGCCGGGATGATGAAGATGGCCACCGGTGATGATTCCCCCCTCCGGCAGGGTGCCGTAACAGGGTCCCGATTGGTTTTTGGTGGCTACAGAGGCTTGTGGCGGCGGAACTCCCGATCTAGGTTATGTTCTGGAAGTTTTGGGAAATATAAGAGGTGTTTGTATCGGGAACAAGTCAGGGGGGTCCACGAGGTAGGGGCGCGCCCTCCACCCTCGTGGTGGCCTCGGGACCCTTCTGGTCCATCTCCGGTACTCCGTGGGCTTCTTCTGGCCCAAAAACAATCTCCGTGAATTTTCAGGTTAATTGGACTCCGTTTGGTAATCCTTTTCTGCGATACTCAAAAACAAGGAAAAAACAGAAACTGGCACTGGGCTCTAGGTTAATAGGTTAGTCCAAAAAATCATATAAAATAGCATATAATGCATTTAAAACATCCTAGATGGATAATATAATAGCATGGAACAATAAAAAATTTAGATATGTTGGAGACGTACCAATATGATGTATGCATGGATGTGGATGGAATATGATGTTTTTTTGTTCATAGAATATGATGTTTTTTTATTCATAGAATATTTTTTTCATTCATGAGAGAGGCGGGGACGTCGGACATTCATGAGAGGCGGTCCTGTCGTCGGACATGTCATGTGGCATTTTTTGGGTTCATAGAAAACTCCTAGGACTTCGACATGAGGGGGGACGTCGATTAACCCCCTCTCGCCCGACCAAACTCTCGAGTCCACCCAAACCGGGACTGAGATGTGATATGTAGTATTTTTTTGTTCATAGAAAACTCCGGTAACTCTTCAACATGAGGGGGATGTCGATCTACCCCCTCTCGCCCGACCAAACTCTCGAGTCCACACCCAAACCGGGACTGAGATGTGATAGGTAGTATTTTTTTGTTCATAGAAAACTCCTGTAACTCTTCAACATGAGGAGGGACGTCGATTAACCCCCTCTCGCCAAACCAAACTCTCGAGTCCAGCCAAACTGGGACTGAGATGTGATAGGTAGTATTTTTTTTGTTCATAGAAAACTCCGGTAACTCTTCAACATGAGGGCGAATGTCGATCAACCCCCTCTCGCCCGACCAAACTCTCGAGTCCACCCAAACCGGGACTGAGATATGATAGGTAGTATTTTTTTTGTTCATAGAAAACTCCGGTAACTCTTCAACATGAAGGGGGACGTCGATCAACCCCCTCTCGCCAAACCAAACTCTCGAGTCCACCCAAACCGGGACTGAGATGTGATAGGTAGTATTTTTTTGTTCATAGAAAACTCTGGTAACTCTTCAACATGAGGGGGACGTCGATCAACCCCCTCTCGCCCGACCAACTCTTGAGGCCACCAAAATTTACGAAATTCAAAGTTACTAAATTTACTCCCGGTCCGCTCGCCTACCCCTCCCGCCCCCACCCGACAAACTCTCGAGGCCACCCAAACCACTAGAAGAAAAATCCGGTAACTTCGACATGAGGGGGACGTCGATCAACCCCCTCTCGCCCGACCAACTAGTCGATGAAGAAAGAGCATTGTCGATCTACCCCCTCCCGCCCCAACCCGTAATTGTTATGTTCATTGTTGTCATTAGCTAGGTATATGTTTGTGCATATGATTCCTTGTTGTGATATTAGCTAGGTTATGTTTGCCACTAATATATCCATCTCTCATGTTTGTATATTGCCATGCATTGTAATATTTGCAGAAACCATGGACAGAGACTTAGAACAAGAAGAGTTGTTGGGGGACATAAAACGCGACGGACATGATGTCTTGTCATTTCTCAACGACACCGATGGTCTGGAAGGAGAGGATGACGGCTCTGGTGATCGAACAATGGAGGAGAAAGGACATGATCATGACGGCTCCGGTGACCGAATGGCGGAGGAAGAAGGAGACCATGATGACGGCTCCGGTGACCGAACAGAGGAGGGAACTGTTGCAAAGTTTGGCGAGGTTTATATATTAATTAAGCCTGTGCTGACTAATTGATGCATTAATTGTTTTGTTATGTACATATATTAACGCTTCTTTCTTCTTTTGTAGCCCTCCGAATCGAGCCAAACTTCCGTAACGAGATGAGGCCCGAAGAAAAGGTTGCGCCAGGATGAAAGGTTCACGATCACAGCACTTGCGAACGATGGCCTACCGATTGAACCCAAGCGGACCAAGGACGCATTTGTTGCTCAGTGCGGAGCTACTGTTAGAGACAGCATCCCGATTAGCATCCAGAAATGGAGTAAGCCTAAGGACGACCCTGAAGTTTCTTATGTCACCGATAGACAGAAAGATGATCTTTGGACCTCGCTGAAGGCAAATTTCACCCTACCGCTAGAGGAGGATCTGAATAAGCCAGTTATAGAGCCAAAGGTCAAGGCGTGTGCTCTTAAGAAGACGGCAGATCTATTCAGGAGGTGGAAGAAAGAGTTGAACACAAATTTTGTCAACAAAGGGAAGACTCCAGAATTCACCGGCCGATTTGACAAGATAAGAGATCATTGGCCCGCATTTGTGGCCTACAAGACATCGGAGAAGGGTAAGAAAATGTCAGTGAAAAACAAGAAAAATGCTGCAAAGAAGCAATTTCACCATCATACGGGGTCAGGTGGCTACCTCAGAGCTCGACCGTTGTGGGACAAAGCTGAGAAAGACCTACTTGCTAAAGGGATCCAACCAGCGACACTGAACTAGCCAGACCGTTCATGGGCTTGGTTCTTCGGGGTTGGGGGAACTTTGGACCCTGAAACAGGGGAGTGCCATTGGACGGACGAGCAACTTGCAATACCCATCAAGAAGCTCCAGGATTATATCACCGCAGAGCAGCAAGGGACATTCATTCCTGACAGAGAGAAGGACGAGCTAACTGAGGCCCTCGGGAATCCTAAGCACCCTGGACGAACACGAGGAACACCAGGCTCCGTTCCGTGGGCGGTTGGGTTTCCCGGCGTAGGCGATTAGAGAAGCCGGGAGAGAAGGAGGAAAGCGGAGCTGAGCGAAATGCAGAAGCTCAATGCAAGACTAGTAAAGCTAGAGGAACTTGCAGCTGCCGGCCAACCATCTCAGCGGCACGAAGCTACCCCGCCATCTCAGCGGAGAAGCAGTGTGGCTTCCACGGAGCTCGTTCAGCCTGATTTCACGGCTCCTTGCTACCCCGTGGATACTATCACGGAGGCTCAACATTGCGAGCTTATGACGAAATTGCAGAACGTCACTTTGAAGGCGGCTGTCGGCTCTGTTGCACCTCCTCAACCTGGCGAAACTTTTCACTGCCGTCCGATTCCACATGGCTATACTGTTGTGACGGTGGATGAAATAATGGAGGGATTTGCGGAGCTCGAGCATGACCACCCTACAGGTGAAGGGGAGAATCAGTTGGTTAATGCTTTGAGGAGTACATGTCTATGGAGGAAGGAGTACATCAAGCTTCCAAACTGGACGCCTCCTCCTCCTCCTCCGACGCGTCAGGGCACTCCGCCTCCTCCTCCTCCTCCGGCGAATGATCAGGGCACTCCGCCTCCTTCTCCGCCTCCTCCGGCACGTGAGGGCACTCCGCCTCCTCTGGCGCGTCGGAGCACTCTGCCTCCTTCTCCGCCTTGTCAGCAACGGCGGAAGAGAGACGCTGCCGCTCCGGCTCCTCCGGCGCGTCGGAGCACTCCGCCTCCTTCTCCGCCTCGTAAGCAACAACGAAAGAGAGATGCCGATGCTCCGGTGGCTAGCAGTACAAGCAGAGGCGGGAGGCAATTCAAAGTTACCATACGAGAGGACCGAGAAGGAAAATGCGGAGATTTGTGAAGCCCAAGTGAGTGACTTTTTTGCAAAGAAACCTCCACCTCTGAAGGAGACGATAGATCCGGTGAAAGCGAAGCGCACTATCGATGCCCTGAAGCGACCACCACCGCCTCCGCCGGATTCCAACTATGTCCGCTGTCGTAAAAAGACACATATGAAGATGCGCGGTGGTCGGGAAGTACTTCGAGTGATAAAAGGGTTAGCACAACGAAGAAGTGGGAAAAAATTCCCCAGCTCGGCGAACAGGCGAACCAATCGTGCCCCCCGCTCAAGGTGTCTAGAGATATCGTCGCTAATCAGCCGGGGATGGTGCCCAGTACCAATCCTGCTAATTACCTGAGCGATGATATAGAGTTTGAAACAATGGAGGTGGACGAATTCAGATACCATACGGGCAGCCTCTCGTCAAACCTGGTCATCCTCCTCTAACAACGATGATGCGAAGATTCCATGAATGGTTCATGAAAACCTGCAGCGAGTCTGGGAAGGATACTTTGACGCTGGGAATTAAAGAAGAGCACGACCTCGTTGGAATGGTCTGTTGTCCGTTGAATTTCACGAGTTATTCCAGATATACAATCAAAAGGCCCTCGACAAAACACTCGTGAATTGCTACTGTCTGTAAGTACTACTTCTGTAATTATGTCTCTACATATAGCTCAGCTCTTTCATTGCATGTATATATAATTATCCTCACTATATTATGCAGATTGAAGATCGTCGAATGCAGAAAAGCACAAATCTATGACATTGGGTTCATTAATCCAAATATCATACATGAATGGACGGTTCAAAAGAATGTCACAGAAACCGAGGACAACTTGCTACAATCGTTGCTTGAAAATCAAAACAAAGATAAAATACTCTTTTCTTACAACTTCAAGTGAGTGTTACTGTCTTGTGCATATACGGTTTCCCTTATTACTCGAGGTTATAGTAATGTAATTGATGACTTATGCATGCGTGCGCAGGTTCCACTTTATTCTCCTAGAGATTAAGCTTGACCGGGGAGTAGTAACCGTCTTAGACTCAAGACGAAAAGATCCCCAGGACTATGCGGGCATGACTGAAATGCTCTAGAAGTAAGTTCAATCGATCATTATAGCACCATATCGGCAACTTTGTTCATTGCCTGATATCAAGTAATTATTTTCTTTGTTTGGCAGGGTTTGGAAAGAGTTCACCATAATTGTTCCAGGACTGCCGAGGGAGCTATGATTTACTCACCCGAAAGTAAGTGCTACTACCTAGTTCCGCGCATCTCCCATTGATTCTAGCTAGTTTCATCAATACCATTTATTAGCATGCTTTCTTATCAGTTTGATTGACCTCTATTTCTCGTAAAATGCTTGTGGCAGGAAGTCGGGAATGATTTTTGTGGATACTACGTTTGCGAGTTCATCTACAACGCGACATCCTCTAAGCGGGGCTACTCGATCTGAAAAACAATATGAAGTGTGTAAGCAAAAATATTCACAATTTTATTTTATACCATCATTTGTGTTGAGTTTCATTCATATACATGTATTGACCCCCTTCTTCAAATTAGATCTGGCAGATGCGGGATGAACTCCTACCACATGATCGCATACAAGCAATTCAAGAGGAATTGGCGGGATTCTTTATTGACCACGTCATCAATAAAGCCGGAGAATACCATGTGGAAATTGACCTTAGATGTTAGGGATTGTAAGAGATCTTATATTGTATATATGTAGCTAGTAGCATCAAATAGATATACGAAAACTTGTTGTTCAACAAATCTCTCGGAGAAAGAGAGGTCACTCCTCTCTGTATATGTTCATGACGATCTTGTGTAATTAATGATTCCTTCATTTGCTTACTAGCTAGCGTGTCGAGGTCACTCTATACGTATAGTAGCTAGCATCGACCAAGCACGGAGATAAGAGAGGTCACTTCTCTCTATTAGCTAGCTAACACAATATAGGAAACCCCTAAATTAACCCTCCAAAACCCCCTAAACCACCCCCCTCCTTTAAAAAAACAAAAACCCCTGCTCCTGCCAGATGCAGACGCGTGGATGCCTTTTGGTACCGGTTGGTGTTACCAACCGGGACTAAAGGTGCTCCTGCCTGGGCGCCCCGCAGCGGCCACGTGGAGCCCCTTCTATCCCGGTTCGTAAGCGAACCGGGACTAAAGGTTTTGGGTTTTAGTCCCGACCCTTTAGTCCCAGTTTCAGAACCGGGGCTAAAGGACCTCTGGAACCGGAACAAATGGGCCGTTTTCTACTAGTTTATGAACGCATCTGCTTTCTCCTACTTTGTTTACCTACTAAGTCATTGCAGCTCTTGCCAATTTGTTTTACACCGCCGACATGTTGTGTCCTGTAGACAAGGTTTCAGTTCATATTTATGAAAACATGAGAGACGTGTGTAATTACTCATCTCATGAGAGGCGTGTGTTCAAAGATGTGTTTATCACTTTTACTAGTAAATATGTCCGTGCGTTGCAACGGGAGAAAATAATAACATCACAACCCATCACCACACACACAATTTGCTTCATCCACTTGAACACGGTAACCAATCCGTTTCGTAGTTATCCTTCTTCCCGCCATTGTTGACATAGGCCGTTCACCTAGTCGCAACGTGTCTGAACGTGGTCAATCTCAAGGCGATGAACTCACCCACCACACTGTCATTGAACCACACCGGCACAAGAGAACATTTTTTATAACTTTAAAACCTAATCTTGTCGAGCTAGACCGTGAGGGCTGCCTTCCACGAATTGCTTCCTAATGTTCGTGATTGTTACATACTGAAAATTTTCTCACAACCAATATTTGTTAATTTTGTAAAATTTGTATAATATCAACCTTCAAATTTGGAGTATAGTAAATGAAAAAAAGATGAAACATAATTGTTTGCAACAGAAATCTAAATTGTTAACAAATCACCTAATGATATACACATTTCCATCTATAAATCTTCAATACATATTACTACAAAAAAGATCATCTGCCCATTACAAACGAACTGAGATTTATCAGGAAACCACTCAGCAGTGTAGTACAATTTGTTCACATTGACAACATATTCTCTGATTTGCTCTTGAGAATTAAGAACGATACTAATACAAAACTTAGTTTTTACATCCACATTATACATCTATGCACGCCGATGAAGCCAATGGTAGTGATACAAATAAAAAAGCAGCTAATCAATCGGCGTGACTACCGCTCGCCAAAGTATGGCTCGCACGCGAAGCAGCCTCACCTTTCTTGGATATGGCATCAAGTTCATGATAGATTCCTACGAACTTCACGACAAACCCAAAAACTACATAGATGTTTCTTTCGTGAAATAAACGATAGATGCGATCATGAGAAGATTCGCCACTAAACTGAACCGAAATAAAGACGATTTAAGCCCGTGCATTGCAATGGGATAAAATGATGGGACGCAGAACCAGCTTTATCATAGGGTTGAGTGGTCAGGGTGCAGAAGCAGCTCCGCGTAGGGTTGAATGCTCTTAGGGGAGGGCGGTAGCAGCAGAGCATTTGAGCTAGTTGAGACTAGTGCGTGTGTGTTTTTACATTTTCCTGAGAGTATATTTGTATTTTCAATATTAACTTATTGGTATTTCTGGTGCAAGCAATAAATAAGCAGTTGCAAGCACACCAAATACATACATTAATCCACTACTCAATACATACTGGATCACAGTGCTAAAGTCTGTTTCTACTTACAGAGTTTACATCTTTTTTAGATGATACAAAGCACAGCACGTGCTCTCAGGCGAGAGCATACAGCATTAGTATTGGTGTGCATATGACACAATTACACGGCAAGGCAACGGACTTAAGCATTAGTAGTGGTGTGGATACTACACAATCACAAAATGTAGTACTGCAAGCCAGCACACATGTATGTTTACTGATAGAATGCCAAACATATGCATCTCCGTCGGGCATTTGTGCTAGTAAAGAGAGAAAAAGGGAAACTGAATTAGCTTACTCTTAACATTTAACACTGAAAATAAGAGCGAAAACAGAGGCGTGTGTAAAAAAAAGGGAAAACTGAGACACCAGTAACCACCTCATTGATGACGTTAATTATACCTGAGAAACCATTTATCCATCACATCTCCAGAATCTGCAGAGGACCCTCATGCAGGAGGAAGGGAATCAAGCTCATCGAAGAAAATTACTCATGGGCATGCTGATCTAGCCTGAAATGGATAGTGAAAACTGAAAACCCGAGTATATGTCCCTGATATAAGTCTTTGTAGGGATTGTGCAGATGGATATACCTTCTCAAAGATGTCCCTGATATTCCTCTCTCACTCTCCAACATACTCCCTCCGTTCCTAAATATAAGTCTTTGTAGGGATTTCACTATGAACCACATACGGATGTATGTAGATGCATTTAGAGTATAGATTCACTCATTTTGCTCCGTATGTAGTCCATAATGGAATCTCTACAAAGACTTATATTTAGGAACGGAGGGAGTACATGTTTATCAGTTCTGGACCTTTTATGCTAAGAAAGTTTAATGAGCACTCAGTTGCTACTGCTTTCACAAGTAATGTCTAAAAATTCAAAAGAAAACATCCTAGTTAGCATGTATTTTTTTGTTGTTGGATACAATTAACTTTTGAAAAATGGGAATGAAAACTCAATTCAGACAACGGTAAATGTATCTTCCGAACGTTCGGAAGATTGCGAACGATCCGAACGACTAGATCGCTCCCAGTCCCGATCGTCCCCGATTCCTTTCTTTCTTTTTTGTTTTGTTTCAAAACTGCCATCGTGGGCGAAAAAAATTAATTTCCGCAGTCAGGAATCGAACTTGAGTATCCAACATACTCCCTCCGTTCCTAAATATAAGTCTTTGTAGGGATTTCACTATGAACCACATACGGATGTATGTAGATGCATTTAGAGTATAGATTCACTCATTTTGCTCCGTATGTAGTCCATAGTGGAATCTCTACAAAGACTTATATTTAGGAACGGAGGGAGTACATGTTTATCAGTTCTGGACCTTTTATGCTAAGAAAGTTTAATGAGCACTCAGTTGCTACTGCTTTCGCAAGTAATGTCTAAAAATTCAAAAGAAAACATCCTAGTTAGCATGTATTTTTTTGTTGTTGGATACAATTAACTTTTGAAAAATGGGAATGAAAACTCAATTCAGACAACGGTAAATGTATCTTCCGAACGTTCGGAAGATTGCGAACGATCCGAACGACTAGATCGCTCCCAGTCCCGATCGTCCCCGATTCCTTTCTTTCGTTTTTTTGTTTTGTTTCAAAACTGCCATCGTGGGCGAAAAAAATTAATTTCCGCAGTCAGGAATCGAACTTGAGTATCCTGGGAAATACCTATCACAAGCGACCATCGTGGGCGAAAAAAATTAATTTCCGCAGTCAGGAATCGAACTTGAGTATCCTGGGAAATACCTATCACAAGCGACCATCGTGGGCGAAAAAAATTAATTTCCACAGTCAGGAATCGAACTTGAGTATCCTGGGAAATACCTATCACAAGCGACCACCACACTACCACAAGTGTTTTCGTTTTGGAAATGATAGTCATCGTACTTGACCATATAGAATGACGTCACCACAATTAGAAGACTTTTTTTGGCAGTTTTCGTGCTTTGTCCATGAAACTAATTTCAAGGCATAACTTCTTCCGTTCGATTGTCTGTGCAGCCATGCCATTAATGCCAACAACTTTTTATTCAACATGATCTTTTGATTCACTCATCGAGTGCCAATGATAGTACTTTTTTTTCTCTAAGAAATTTAGTGGCAGTGAAGAAGAGCTATGGTATGGAATGAATGAGTTTGAAAACGTTTGCTTGTGGTGTCTATGACCATGCACATCACATATTCGATGTTATGCATATCAACCTTTTATGCGAATTTTTCAAGAAAAAGTAATTGTCTAAAGAGGGACTCATAGCCCACGACCCCTACGATGCAGCAAGTGTGCTGACCAACTCACCCTACCTTGATTGTTGTCCAATAAGTAGAAATATGACAGTTGATTCTTTCTTCACTTTCATATGAGCCAAAAAAATCATTTTTCTTCTTGTGTTTTTTTGGATTCCTCAAGCTGTCGTGTAGTCTCCCATGTACCGACGGGTTGTATACCTTCACTACTAGGGAAAACCTTATACGCATAATCTTAGCAGCAGCGCGGTTTAAAAACAGACGCTACTGCTAATTAGCACTAGCGAGCTTCAGGAAACCGCGCTACTAATAGCACGGTAGCAGTAGCGGTCTAGGTGAAACAAGCGCTACTACTATAATTGCCCGGCGTTGCCTCCAGGCTAGATATAGTAGTAGCGCCCTTCCAAGGACGCACTACTGTTAAAGTACTTAGCAGCAACGTTTTTCTTCAAAACACGCTGCTGCTAAGTATTGCACCTAATTAAGTTTAGTCCCATATTGCTAAGCGAACAAGGTGTTTACCACCTTAAATATGTTACTTCTCAAACTATCTCGAGCACTTGGTCTTCATTGAACTATATGTGTAGGATTTGTGGCTGCAATATGAATCTTCACCAGTGCCTATACAGGTACTGTGAGGATTCATGTTGACTATTTAGATTCTACACAAAAAGATCAATGATGACCAATGTATATTTTTGAAGTTTTTACATGCTTAGACTTAGCAGTAGCGTTTTTTTCTGGGCAAAACGCTACTGATATTATAAAACAGAAAGGAATAGCTGTAGCGCGTTTCGCTGGACACGCTATAGCTAACTTAGCTATAGCGCGTTCCGGCCAAACGCGCTGCTGCTAGTTTGACTTAACCCCCGGCCGTGCGGGCTCAAAATTTCGCTAAGTCCTTCCCCTCCACTTCCCCCTCTCCCCCAACTGCTCCATCGCCGCCGTCGCCCTGCCGCTCTCGACCTCACCGCCGCCGCCCTCAACCTCACCACCGCCGCCGCCCGCCGCACACCTTTGACGCCGCCCCCGACCCCGACCTCGACGCCGGCCCCGACCTCGACGCCGCCCCCGACCCCGACCTCGACGCCGGCCCCGACCTCGACGCCGCCCCCGACCCCGACCTCGACGCCGCCCCGACCCCGACCTCGACGCCGCCCTCCGTCGCGCGCCCGAGCCCCGACCCCGACCTCGACGCCGCCCTCCGTCGCGCGCCCGAGCCCCGACCCCGACCTCGACGCCGCCTGCCCCTCCCTCGCCGCAGGCACCCGAGGTGAGCACACCTGCTCCTCCCCTCCTCTACCTCTGTCTAGGGTTCTTCAAATTTTAGTTGCATCAATTTTTGATAGCATATATATGTTTTGATGCTGTGTTGATGTTCATATGAACCCTAGATTTGTTTAGGGCAGTAGGCATTTTTTAGCATTTAGGAAAAACGATTAGCAATTTTTTAAAGAAATTAGCTAGGGTAAATTTTTATGAAAATGCCTAAACAGTAATTACATTCAAAAAACAAAAATGTTGTTATATGATATATGTCATTGATGTTCATTTGCATATTCCATTATTGAAGTGGTTCGATTGTGCCCAAGTGGCTTTGTTGTTTCCAGGGAATGAAGCCGACTGGCCTATGTTTTGCCGGAATGTTGATTCATTTCCGTTCCGGCAAATTTCAGGTTCTCGATTTGTCCACTTTTTAGCAAAAGTCATGCCGAATTTTTCGTGAACTTCGGCATGACTTATGCTACAAATTAGGACATATCGAGTGCCCGGGATTTGCCGCACCGGGAAGGAGTCAACATTCCTGCAAAGCATAGGCCTTTTTATGTCATTATTCATTTTATTAGGTATAGAATTAATTGACTAGATTTAATCGTAAGAACTAGTTGAATTAATAGAACTAGTTGAATATGTCACATTTGTTGTTATTTTTTAGTTAAAGCAATTATTCCCGCATCGACGTCGACGATGCCTATTCCGCATCCTCGTCGTCGTCGACTCAGCGGAGGACACCTGCTTGACCAGATGGGCCATGTCCGGGACTGGGCTCCGCCGGGCTGGTACTGGGAGGCGCTACCTACCGGCGGGCGCAGGTTGGTGAGAAGTCAGCCCGTCGTTGACCCGAACCTTCTTTGGTGGCGATCGCGTGGGCAGTGATGGTCCAGAGGCTTGAGGACCCCGCGGAGGTGGTACGTCACCGTGTCAGGGAGGAGAACGCGCACGTCCGTCGCTACTTGTTTGAGTTGGAGCAGGGGTTCTCCAATACCTGGCAGGTTCTTTGGCCAACTGACCGGAGATATGATCCTGTGATGGTTCTGTGACGCCCGGATAATTAAGCTACAGTAACCCTCTCCTAATGATGCCATGTCACCGCTGTCACTGTAGTTAATCTCGCGATGGTTAAAAAAACGATTCAAATTCAAATTTAAAATAAAGACAAACAACAAAAGCTTTCAAACTTTAAAACTAAAATGTTCGAGTTGTGCCAAATAATGCAAAGGTAATTTGAAGAAACCACACTTTTATAAAAGCTTTAAATACTCTAAAATGAATAAAACAGTAGCAAAACAATTAATGAAATGCCTTTTATAATTAGTAAAATGTTAAACTATTCTATTTAGGGACTAAACATTTTATGGTAGTGGGTTTAGTGGTAGTACTAATTTAGGGGTCATTTTTGTACTTTACAAAAATAAAATAAAAGGAGGAACAAAGTAAAAGAGAAAAGAAATAAAATACATATAAGAAAATAAAACTAAAATACAAAAAAGGGCCTCGTGGCCAACTGAACCTCGGCCCAGCTGGCCCCAGCCGCCCGAATGGGCCGGCCCACCCCGCGCCCTAGCCTACTAACCCCCCGGTCCGACCGACCGAAACCCTAACCCCCTCACCGCCCCACTCGCCCCCTCCCATGATCCCCCTCGCTCCTCCCACTCCCCCCGATCTGGATCGGGGATCCACCCCGACGACGGCACCCCGCGCTCCCCCACGACGACGGCGCCCATTCCCGGCGCTGCCCCGCCGCCGATGCGGCTCACGGCCTCGACACGCCGGGCCTCATCGCCATCGTCTCCCCGCCGCGACCCCTCGACCTTGCCTCCGCCCACAACGGCAGTCGGCGCCCCCGTCGCTCGACGCCGGCGCCCTGCCACCTCGTCGCCCCGCCCACGACCGCGCCGTCGCTCGACCCCGCCGGAGCTACCTCGACCCCGCCTCCCCAACGCCGCGTCGCCGGACTGCCTCCTTGTCTTCCCCTGCGCCGCACGTCGTCCCCGTCCTCCTCCCCAAGGGCTTCACCGAGCCACGCCGACCCTCTCCCCGGCAACGCTAGTGAGCGCCACCCCCTCTCCCCCTCGTCTAACGCGCACACGCCGCGGTCGCCGCGCCCCGCGTGCGCTCGACCGCGTTCACCACATCCTCGCCAGCCACCCGTGCCCGCCCGCGCCGGCCTTGGCATCCTGCGACCAAGCACCGACCGCGCCCAGCCCCTACCGCCGCCCGGCCACCACCGCCTCCATCCCGCGACGCCTGGCCGCACCCGCCAGGGCCGCCGCCGTCCGGGGCCACCCTGCTCCCCGCCTCCTGCCGCTGTCGAGCGAGGCCGCCAGCGCAGCTGGGCCTCGTGCCCTCGCTGCGGTGGCCTCGGGCACAGACACCCATCGCCCGAAACCGCAGCGCCCCTACGCCCGAATCGCCCGGCGCCCGTTGGCCCGACCCGATAGGCCCCCAGGGCCAATGGCAAGTGGGGCGCGGCCCCTGGAACGTTTTAAAAAAAAAGAATATAAATAATAAATAAATAATTATTAAATTAATTAATTAAGTTAATTAATACTATTTAATTCATCTAATTAATTAGTTAGTTTAATTAAACAGAAATTAGACTAGTTAAACCCTAATTAGACTAAACAGTCAATGACGAACGGGACCCGCACGTCAGTTGACCAGTCAACGCCTCTGTTGACTACTGACGTCATGTTGACGTCAGCATGCACTGTTCTGGATAATGTTGGATTAAAATAATTAAATAAATGTTAAAAAATGATTTAAACCTTTTAAAATTAATATAAAATAAACCGTAGCTCGGATGGAAAAACTTTGTACATGAAAGTTGCTCAGAACGACGAGACAAATCTAAATACGCAGCCCGTTCGTCCACCACACATCCCTAGCATAGCAAACACGCAACTTTCCCCCTCTGGTTCATTTGTCCGAAAACGCGAAACACCGGTAATACTTTCCCGGATGTTTCCCCCCTTTGCCGATATCACCTACAACCGCGTTAGGGCACATCTAGCACCGCGTTTGTCATGTTATGCTTTGTGATGCTTTGATTGCTCTGTTATTTATTGTGTTCCCCCGTTGTTACTTCTTTCCGGTAGACCCTGAGACCGATGCCAGTACCCCTGTGATCGACTACATCGACGACAAACCCTTCTTGCCAGAGCAACCAGGCAAGCCACCCCCCCCTTGATCACCAGATATCGCCTATTCTTCTCTATACTGCTTGCATTAGAGTAGTGTAGCATGTTACTACTTTCGGTTAATCCTATACTGATGCATAGCCTATCATTGTTGCTACAGTTGTTACCCTACCTGCTATCAGTGGCCCTACACTCTTGTCCGTCTGCCATGCTATACTACTGGGCCGTGGTCACTTCGGGAGGTGATCACGGCTATATACTATATACTTTATATACATGACACATGTGGTGACTAAAGTCGGGTCGGCTCGTTGAGTACCCGCAAGTGATTCTGATGAGGGGACTGAAAGGACAGGTGGCTCCATCCCGGTAGAGGTGGGCCTGGGTTCTTGATGGCCCCCGACTGTTACTTTGTGGCGGAGCGACAGGGCAGGTTGAGACCACCTAGGAGAGAGGTGGGCCTGGCCCTGGTCGGCGTTCGCGAATACTTAACACGCTTAACGAGATCTTGGTATTTGATCTGAGTCTGGCCATTTGGTTTATACGCACTAACCAACTACGCGGGAACAGTTATGGGCACTCGACGTCGTGGTATCAGTCGAAGCCTTCGTGACGTCAGCGACGGAGCGGCACGCACCGGATTGGACTGGAACGCCTGCTAGGCTAGGTCTGCTTCCGGCCGCCCTCGCAACGTGCAGGTGTGCAATGGGCGATGGGCCCAGACCCCTGCGCCATAGGATTTAGATTGGCGTGTTGACCTCTCTGTTGTGCCTAGGTGGGGCTGTGATGTGTTGATCTTCCGAGGCCGGGCATGACCCAGGAAAGTGTGTCCGGCCAAATGGGATCGAGCGTGTTGGGTTATGTGGTGCACCCCTGCAGGGAAGTTTATCTATTCGAATAGCCGTGTCCCTCGGTAAAAGGACGACCCGGAGTTGTACCTGGACCTTATGACAACTAGAACTGGATACTTAATAAAACACACCCTTCCAAGTGCCAGATATAACCCGGTGATCGCTCTCTATCAGGGCGACGAGGAGGGGATCGCCGGGTAGGATTATGCTATGCGATGCTACTTGGTGAACTTACCATCTACTCTCTTCTACATGCTGCAAGATGGAGGTGGCCAGAAGCGTAGTCTTCGACAGGATTAGCTATACCCCTCTTATTCTGGCATTCTGCAGTTCAGTCCACCGATATGGCCCTTTACACATATACCCGTGCATATGTAGTGTAGATCCTTGCTTGCGAGTACTTTGGATGAGTACTCACGGTTGCTTTTCTCCCTCTTTTCCCCCTTTCCCTTCTACCTGGTTGTCGCAACCAGATGCTGGAGCCCAGGAGCCAGACGCCACCGTCGACGACGACTCTTACTACACCGGAGGTGCCTACTACTACGTGCAGGCCGCTGACGACGACCAGGAGTAGTTTAGGAGGATCCCAGGAAGGAGGCCTGCGCCTCTTTCGATCTGTATCCCAGTTTGTGCTAGCCTTCTTAAGGCAAACTTGTTTAACTTATGTCTGTACTCAGATATTATTGCTTCCGCTGACTCTTGTGTTTTCGAGCTTATGTATTCGAGCCTTCGAGGCCCCTAGCTTGTAATATAAAGCTTGTTTTATTTTAATTTGTGTCTAGAGTTGTGTTGTGATATCTTCCCGTGAGTGCTCGATCTTGATCGTACACATTTGTGTGTATGATTAGTGTACAGTCAAATCGGGGGCGTCACAAGTTGGTATCAGAGCCGACTGCCTGTAGGAATCCCCCTTCCCAACTCCTTGGCCGAAGTTGAGTCTAGTCGTTGCAAAACTTTTACTAACATGGTTGTGCAGCTTACGGGCCCACGTCGCCATTGGGTGGTAGTAGGATCTTTTATTCCTCGACCTTTACTCTGGGACTCTGAACTCTCTCCTATTCGGGTTAAATGATTTTGCTAAAAAGACTAACTGTAGGTTCTTGTAAATACTTTCTCCCGGAGAGCCCCTCGGTCCGAACGATCGCTTGTTTCACCAAAAGATTCCGAAGACACCCTACGATGTTCTCTTGAGACTATGTGCCATCGCTTTTACAATTCCCTACCACCGATGTATCCTTATGAATAACTACCTACATTTTTCATTCATACAATGTTTCCCAGTTGATCTTGTTATTACAAGATACCCCGAAATTCTCTCTATTGTTCCGAGAATATTTTGTGCCTACCGCATTGCAGTTCCTTGCCACCTGAATACCCCTACGGATAATTTCTCGCCCTTATCGAGTATCCGCTCATCCCCAGTTGTTCATGTGTTTCACAATGGTTTTTGAAATACTATTCGATCCTCCAAAATTCCTCAGTAGCTTATTGCTCTGCAATACTTGTCTGCTTGCATTATGGATGCTTTCCATATGTCTGGCAATATTCGTTAGTATCCTTAGACACCGTCATTTTGATCCTATTGATTCAACATGAGTGCAAATGCACGAAATCATGAGTTGATCCTTTTAAATTATCTTTCTGGCTCAGACGTCATTTTGAACATGAGCTGGTTCTAGCCAATCAAATTGTCGTCGATTGTGCCCCTAAGTCTATTGAACTTATCCATCCTTGATCAGAGCGTCTGTTTCTGATCCTTCGCTTTGTAAATCATAATTCCTTTGCGATTGAGCTCTAAGTTACTTAGTTGTTTCTATAATCCAAGGTCTTTGCATTGATTCTTCCTCTGGTTGTGTGCCGATACTCACATCAGATCCTTTATGGACCATCAGAACCTTGTTGGATTTTATCCGACAACGTCCTTCATATTCAATCACTTTGGAAGTTCTTTCCTTAATACATAATGCCTTTAGTAAATTGTATCCTCTCGTTTTGTCACCCATGCTCTACTATCGAGCTTGAGTTATTTACCCCTGAAGCTTGTGGTATATGTTTCCACGATGCCCCGATGGGTTGAACCTATGCCTTTCATAGTATGTGTGAACTCGAAAGTTTTCATGAGTCATACTCTTCTGGTATTTTGCCAGATAAAATTTTTCAACACTGCAACTTCATCAAACGCGAGAAGTGAATGAAAGGTTATGCATTGAAGAAGTGGGAGTCGACCTTGAACTTTGCGTTCATGCCCATGGACACAATGTAGATCTTATCATTAAAGCTTTTCTTAAATTAATTATTCCCTTGGTATAAGTTCATCTTATATCTGGGATCTGGCCTTTTGCAATCGTGGTTCCGACCATGTTCTCCTTTAGATACCATTTCTCGTGCAAGTTTAAGCACTTGTCTTCTGCAGAGCAATACTCTAGTCTAACCTCTACTTTAATCTGTCGTCGAGCATTACCCCCTGGTATCTCGAGATTATCATGGAACTGCATAACCTCTTATGAGTTCTTCATCAAGTATTACTTTCTCACTGATTCCAATTTTTCACGGGCTCTGAGTTATGAAACACTCAAAGACATCGATAACTGAACCGAGTCCGCACTACGGTTCAATAACTCTTAGTAATCTTCTTTACTTACGAGTTTGTACCCGATCACGTCATTCCTAGCTTGTTCGGATACATCATCATCGTGCTAATTTTAATTGTGCTACTTGGTCCTTCCCGGAGCACAAATTTCGACGGTGAGCTAATCTTACGTCAATCTCCCTCGTCATATCATTTCTCCTTGAATAGCAAACGTGATTTCGAGTTTGTGTCGTACCCATGGTTCCAGTACCCTTTTGTTTCACCATTCCCTTGGTGTGATGTCGTAGCCGATCGATTACATCTTCTTGAAACCTCTCGACAAATGTGTCGTGATCATCATCAACATTCCGAGCTCCTCAAGGATATCAATTGAATTCATGATGAGAAATACCATCCTTGCCCTCGATGATCTGTGTTATCATCGACCACTCGATTGCCTCCCGTTCAAACACAAACTTGTTCGTGTTTTGTGTTATACCTTGAGATCCTAGCTATCCAGCATTTGTTCTTCTTTACCTTGGATTATTATCATCTTTTATATCAAGGATGCTGTGAGAAATGCTCCACCTCTTAAGAATTCTTTCTATAGTATTACTTCTCGCCATCTCCGTTCGTTTCTTAGTCCCCGTGTGGTTTCTAATCGGAATACCGGCTATCGAACTTTGAGGGTGAATTCAAAACTTCTAGCAACTCTATTGCTTGGAAGTGAATGGTCGATAGTTTCATTCTACTTCTTTTGTTCATTTAGTCACCATTCTAACATTGATCGTGTGACCCAACCCATATTTCGGGTGCACCTTTCAATCAATGTTCAATTGTGTATGCTTTCCTCGAGCACACCATTATATCATTTGATCTGACAAATGTTATACCCTTGTTCACATAATTGTCAGAATCCCTCTTTTTAGAAATCTCGATGAGTTGTCGCCAACTCCATCAGCCACCTCCTCATCCTCTCCTTTAATGATGAACTCTTGTTTCGGAACTTGCTTCCATAGTTCAATTCCCGAGAATCTTACAATGTCGTCGCGACAATTTGGGTTGCACCTTTTCTTCTCGGACATCCTGAGTCTGAGGTATCATGACACCAATCGGATCTGAATCTCGGTCGGATATGACGTTGGTACTTTGATGACCCGGTAATATGATGTCATGCCTAGCACCCCCCCTGGCTGGAGGACCTATCATTATAATTTCTTTTGCAAGGATAACCATTCTTCCTGGAGGAAATTGTAGGACTTATTTTATAAGTTGCTCCTAATGGATCATTTGTGTATCCAATGTCTTGCCCTTGATTGAAACACCATATCGTTGCTACCTCGAAGCATGACTATGATACCCCGCTCATCAACAAGAACATTGGAGGCGCGGTGCAAAAAGTTTCTTGGTCAGTTATCCAAACACCGTTGTATGGGTAACATCTTGATTAATGCTTGCCTCTTATCTGAATGGTTGGGTACTTGCTCTCCTACCCTGTATGCCATGTTCTGCTTGTACATGGGAAGGATATACTCCTAATAATTGTGTGTAATCACAATTTTCCTTTCCATTGTTCTGTTTAATCTGATAATCGCGTTTTCCTTTCCATTCTTTTGTTTAACCTTTCTTGAATCTGACTTAACTAGCAGAGATAATTCCCTACTTAGGTAGGCACCTTGTTGTACCATTCTGTCTGTAAGATCCTGTTACTATTGTTGATGACATTCCGGTAACCACCGATGGACGAGAACTTTGCCTATTGGTCCGCCTCGTTCAACGAGCAGGAAAATGGTTCTCTTCGTCCCTCGCCCTTGGTACCGATGTTGTTGCCGACATAACTGACAGGCTATCCTCTGACATCTCTTGCTATCATGACCGTGCAAGATATCAACGCTTTTCCTACTTTTAACCACATGGTGGGCCCATAACCCACAGTTCCACATGATCGAAACCTGACTCTCCTGTACACCCCGGTTTCCAAAGTTATTCCTCGCGCTTGATTTCTTATGTAACTCACAAGCCACCTTCCTAGTGATCTATTCTGGTATAACGCAATACTTATTCTCGTTGCCCTGAAACCCATTCACCTTCTGATTAGGCATCGAACGATTGCCTGGCCGCTCGAAACTCCTTATTGTACCTTCTTACTTTGCTCTCGATGTTTTCCTAAGTTTCGACTCAAGGGATACCTTGGGCCAAAACCCCAGAGCTAATTGCCGAATATCAGCCCTTGCAGACACCTGTCCTTGTAGTTTTCCCTCCTATCCTTTCGTAAGTACGATGGAGTCCCCGAAGAAAGGATGCCAGCTTCATCATGATGACCTGAAGCAGGAAAATGAAGACATCAACGTAATGGATCAACCGCTTCGAGAAGAGCAACCAAGATCAAGAACGCTCGTTAGAATTTCATGACCAAATCCCTTTCCCGTCACTTCCCCTCTTAAATCTCGGGACGAGATTTCTTGTAGTGGAGGAGAATTGTGATGCCCGGATAATTAAGCTACAGTAACCCTCTCCTAATGATGCCATGTCACCGCTGTCACTGTAGTTAATCTCGCGATGGTTAAAAAATGATTCAAATTCAAATTTAAAATAAAGACAAACAACAAAAGTTTTCAAACTTTTAAACTAAAATGTTCGAGTTGTGCCAAATAATGCAAAGGTAATTGTGGTGAAGAAACCCCACTTTAATAAAAGCTTTAAATACTCTAAAATGAATAAAACAGTAGCAAAACAATTAATGAAATGCCTTTTATAATTAATAAAATGTTAAACTATTCTATTTAGGGACTAAACATTTTATGGTAGTGGGTTTAGTGGTAGTACTAATTTAGGGGTCATTTTTGTACTTTACAAAAATAAAATAAAAGGAGGAACAAAGTAAAATAGAAAAGAAATAAAATACATATAAGAAAATAAAACTAAAATACAAAAAGGGCCTCGTGGCCAACTGAACCTCGGCCCAGCCAGTGGCCCAGCTGGCCCCAGCCGCCCGAATGGGCCGGCCCACCCCGCGCCCTAGCCTACTAACCCCCCGGTCCGACCGACCGAAACCCTAACCCCCTCACCGCCCCACTCGCCCCCTCCCACGACCCCCCTCGCTCCTCCCACTCCTCCCCGATCTGGATCGGGGATCCACCCCGACGAAGGCGCCCCGCGCTCCCCCACGACGACGGCGCCCATTCCCGGCGCTGCCCCGCCGCCGCTGCGGCTCAGGGCCTCGACACGCCGGGCCTCATCGCCGTCGTCTCCCCGCCGCGACCCCTCGACCTTGCCTCCGCCCACAACGGCAGTCGGCGCCCCCGTCGCTCGACATCGGCGCCCTGCCACCTCGTCGCCCTGTCCACGACCGCGCCATCGCTGTACCCCGCCCGGAGCTACCTCGACCCCGCCTCCCCAATGCCGCATCGCCGAACTGCCTCCTTGTCTTCCCCTGCACCGCAAGTCGTCCCCGTCCTCCTCCCCAAGGGCTTCACCGAGCCACGCCGACCCTCTCCCCGGCAACGCTAGTGAGCGCCACCCCCTCTCCCCCTCGTCTAACGCGCACACGCCCCGGTCGCCGTGCCCCGCGTGCGCTCGGCCGCGTTCACCGCATCCTCGCCAGCCACCCGTGCCCGCCCGCGCCGGCCTTGGCCTCCTGCGACCAAGCACCGACCGCACGCAGCCCCTACCGCCGCCCGGCCACCACCGCCTCCATCCTGCGACGCCTGGCCGCACCCGCCAGGGCCGCCGCCGTTCGGGCCGCCCCTGCTCCCCGCCACCTGCCGCTGTCGAGTGAGGCCGCCGGCGCAGCTGGGCCTCGTGCCCTCGCTGCGGGGGCCTCGGGCACGGACACCCATCGCCCGAAACCGCAGCGCCCCTACGCCCGAATCGCCCGGCGCCCGTTGGCCCGACCCGATAGGCCCCCAGGGCCAATGGCAAGTGGGGCCAGGCCCTGGAACGTTTAAAAAAATGAATATAAAAAAAATAAATAATTAATAATTAAATTAATTAATTAATTAAGTTAATTAATACTATTTAATTAATCTAATTAACTAGTTAGTTTAATTAAACCAAAATTAGACTAGTTAAACCCTAATTAGACTAAACAGTCAATGACGAACGGGACCCGCACATCAGTTGACCAGTCAACGCCTCTGTTTACTGCTGACATCATGCTGACGTCAGCGTGCACTGTTCTGGATAATGTTGGATTAAAATAATTAAATAAATGCTAAAAATGATTTAAACCTTTTAAAATTAATATAAAATAAACCGTAGCTCGGATGGAAAAACTTGGTACATGAAAGTTGCTCAGAACGACGAGACGAATCCGGATACGCAGCCCGTTCGTCCACCACACATCCCTAGCATAGCAACCATGCAACTTTCCCCCTCCGGTTCATCTGTCCGAAAACGCGAAACACCGGTAATACTTTCCCGGATGTTTCCCCCCTTTGCCGATATCACCTACTACCGCGTTAGGGCACATCTAGCACCGCGTTTGTCATGTTATGCTTTGTGATGCTTTGATTGCTCTGTTATTTATTGTGTTCCCCCTTCGTTACTTCTTTCCGGTAGACCCTGAGACCGATGTCGGTACCCCAGTGATCGACTACATCGACGACGAACCCTTCTTGCCAGAGCAACCAGGCAAGCCCCCCCGCTTGATCACCAGATATCGCCTATTCTTCTCTATACTGCTTGCATTAGAGTAGTGTAGCATGTTACTGATTTCGGTTAATCCTATACTGATGCATAGCCTGTCATTGTTGCTACAGTTCTTACCCTACCTGCTATCCTACTGCTTAGTATAGGATGCTAGTGTTCCATCAGTGGCCCTACACTCTTGTCCGTCTGCCATGCTATACTGTTGGGCCGTGATCACTTCGGGAGGTGATCACGGGTATATACTATATACTTTATATACAGGACACATGTGGTGACTAAAGTCGGGTCGGCTCGTTGAGTACCCGCAAGTGATTCTGATGAGGGGGCTGAAAGGACAGGTGGCTCCATCCCGATAGAGGTGGGCCTGGGTTCCTGACGGCCCCCGACTGTTACTTTGTGGCGGAGCGACAGGGCAGGTTGAGACCACCTAGGAGAGAGGTGGGCCTGGCCCTGGTCGGTGTTCGCGAATACTTAACACGCTTAACGAATCTTGGTATTTGATCTGAGTCTGGCCATTTGGTCTATACGCACTAACCAACTACGCGGGAACAGTTATGGGCACTCGACGTCGTGGTATCAGCCAAAGCCTTCGTGACATCAGCGACGGAGCGGCTCGCGCCGGATTGGACTGGAACGCCTGCTGGCTTCCGGACGCCCTCGCAACGTGCAGGTGTGCAATGGGCGATGGGCCCAGACCCCTGCGCCATAGGATTTAGACCGGCGTGCTGACCTCTCTGTTGTGCCTAGGTGGGGCTGCGACGTGTTGATCTTCCGAGGCCGGGCATGACCCAGGAAAGTGTGTCCGGCCAAATGGGATCGAGCGTGTTGGGTTATGTGATGCACCCCTGCAGGAAAGTTTATCTATTCGAATAGCCGTGTCCCTTGGTAAAAGGACGACCCGGAGTTGTACCTTGACCTTATGACAACTAGAACTGGATACTTAATAAAACACACCATTCCAAGTGCCAGATATAACCCGGTGATCGCTCTCTAACAGGGCGACGAGGAGGGGATCGCCGGGTAGGATTATGCTATGCGATGCTACTTGGTGAACTTACCATCTACTCTCTTCTACATGCTGCAAGATGGAGGTGGCCAAAAGTGTAGTCTTCGACAGGATTAGCTATCCCCCCCTTATTCTGGCATTCTGCAGTTCAGTCCACCGATATGGCCCTTTACACATATACCCATGCATATGTAGTGTAGATCCTTGCTTGCGAGTACTTTGGATGAGTACTCACGGTTGCTTTTCTCCCTCTTTTCCCCCTTTCCCTTCTACCTGGTTGTCGCAACCAGATGCTGGTGCCCAGGAGCCAGACGCCACCGTCGACGACGACTCTTACTACACCGGAGGTGCCTACTACTACGTGCAGGCTGCTAACGACGACCAGGAGTAGTTTAGGAGGATCCCAGGCAGGAGGCCTACGCCTCTTTCGATTTGTATCCCAGTTTGTGCTAGCCTTCTTAAGGCAAACTTGTTTAACTTATGTTTGTACTCAGATATTATTGCTTCCGCTGACTCTTGTGTTTTCGAGCTTATGTATTCGAGCCTTCGAGGCCCCTGGCTTGTAATATAAAGCTTGTTTTATTTTAATTTGTGTCTAGAGTTGTGTTGTGATATCTTCCCGTGAGTCCTCGATCTTGATCGTACACATTTGCGTGTATGATTAGTGTACGGTCAAATCGGGGGCGTCACAGGTTCCTTCTCTTTGGGTGTCCACTGCCCGCGCGGATACCCATCGTGCGCTAGGGTTTTAGTTTTATTAGTGATGTTATATGTATGATAATATTCGGAATGCATTAGTGATGCAACATGTGGTGCACATCGAAAGTACTACTAGTCCAAACTAGATCAAGTTTGGATTAGTAGTATACTTTTGACATGCACCACATGTTGCCTCCACTTGAATCTAATCCACCTTCATTTGACACACTAGAGATATTGATATAACAACCTCATAATTGGTATTGTACCAAAATTTGTATAACGGCGTATAAATACACAAAAAATAAAAACGAGAAAAAGAATACTAGTAGCGATGGAGAGTAAACACGCTACTACTAGCTATATTAGCAGTAGCGCGGGTGTGAACAAACGCTGCGGCTATATGTATTAGCAATAGCGCGTGTAGCAGGCGCTACTGCTAAGAAATAGCTGTAGCGCCTTACTAGTAGCGTGGTGCCCCGCGCTACTAGTGGGCATTAAACCCGCGGTACTACTAGGGTTTTCCCTAGTAGTGCTTGCTCATGTAGCCTCGTTGTAAATATCATGGCAATTTTACGTGAGGGACTTTTTGGGTCGAAACATACCACGGTAATTTCTGTGCAAATGTCATGGTAATTTGTGCACCGGGACCCGATAACTTGCATCTAAATGTCATGGTAACTTCGACAGGGGTGAAAAAATTATTGAAATATCTCCCCGATAATTTATGTGTAAACAACACGGTTTTTCTGCATGGCAACCCTGATAACTTAGGCACAAACACCACGACAACTTTGATCTGAAGGAAAAACTTTGTCAAAAATGTACCCCGGTAACTTCTGTATAAACATCATGGTAATAAAGCATCATATACATGATAACTTAGGTACAAACACCATGATAACTTGGACCCCGGGGAAAAATTGCTGAAAAACATAATCTCAATAACGTTTGCATGAACATCATGGTAATAGAAGCACTGCATACCTGACACTTAGGTGAACCGTGGAGGTGGGGAGGGGGGTTGGTGAAAAACATATTCCCGGTACTTTGTGTGCAAATAACACGGTATTATACACAATGGAGTTGATAACTCACTACAAACCCCACGGTAACTTTTGACCCCGGGATAAAAGTTTGTTGGAAACATACCATGATAACCTATGTGTAAATAACATGGTAATATACATACAACAGAGCTGATAACTTACTTAACCCAGACGTGGTAACTTTTTGACCAGGGAAAAATGTTGTTAAAAAATACCTACAAATAACACACGTATAAACAACATGATAATACACGCACATGAGAGCTGATAACTCATATACAAATATCGCGGTATTTTTTTGACCGAGTTAATGAAAATGGTTGAAAAACATACCCCGATAACTTTTCCGCAACATGATAATATACACAACAAAGATAATAACTTACTACAAACATCATAATCATCTTTTGACCCTGGGATAAAAGTTTGTTGAAAACACACCAACAAAAACTTTTGTGTAAGTGACACGGTAACTTATGTATGACAGATGTGATAACTTACCTAGCCCAGATATGGTAACTTTTGGTCCGAAAAAAAGTCATCAGAACATATCAACATGAGATCTAGTTTTGAAGATCTCGTCGAGAAGATTTTTTTTGTGAAGACGCTTTTTCAATCGGAGCGACGGTTTGAGCTATAAAATATTTTAAAATTTGAAAAAATAAAGAATCTAGGATGACATCAGTTTTTCATCTTTTAGTGCATATATACATGTAATTAGAGGGAGGAGTACATGTGAAAGTAAAATTAGTCATTCTAATGCATGCATGTATATAATTAGAGTGGAGTAAGGATGGTTCTTGCCTATTGCTAAAATCTGAACGTTTGGTAGTTATAAAAGTCCTTCAGACAAAGTATAAAACTTAGTACACCTACCTTCCCAGTGCCTGGAGGTCCATATAGCAGGACACCTGATCGTTTAAGCAATTTAGAGCAGTACACCTGATACAAACATAAGGTTGCACTTGTAGAGCTTATTTCTTTGGACCTGGGAGTCAAAAAGTCAGTAATAGATGACAAAAAAGATTTATTTAGGTAGTTGTGAAATATTTTTTTCAGCTCAAGTGGTAACAATGGAGATGTCATATTTCAAATAAATAATGGACATGATATTCTACAGTGACAATGAAGATGTCATATTTCAAATAAATAATCGCATGATATTCTACAGTAACAATGGAGATATCATATTTCAAACAAATAATGGATACGATATTCTACAACTGCCAAATATCAGGACAGAACCCAAGAGAATTCATGATTATCCTCACCAAAAGATCATTCTAGACTGAATACCTGTGCTACATGCCTCGTTTGACTATATAATTTTGTCGACAATAGAATACATCAGAGTAACAAATTAAAAATTGATAGCAAATTTCCCCATGATCTTCCACTTTTATTTGTCCATGAACTTATATTCACCAATAATAACATGCAATATTTTCAATCACTAAACCTATCTACCCAAATATGTATCTCTTAGACCATACCGGAGAATTGTTCGAATTCTTGTTGAAATTGAGCTAGCTTTAGTAAAACTCCTACGCCCCAAAGAATCACGCATGGAAAAACCAACACAAGTAAAGAAGGTAACTGTGTAGCTTACATTGAGCTTCCAACTTTGATCACTGGTAGCTACAGAGTAAGTACAGAACAAGCTAACGCATTGTCCAGTTAGCATGCAACTGACTCCAACGCACAAGTAGAATTCATTGCCCCAGCGCCTGCCGCCGAAGGTGCTGCCCCTGCGAGCCACTTCATCCCATCCCGCTGACCATCGTTGTAACGCCCCGAGACCGACGCTCTAGAAGCCTTCCATGTTTTTCGTGTTCGGCGTGTGTTTTATTTGTGTGTTGCATTCATCATCGCATCATTCGCATTGCATCGGCACTCCGTTGCCGTCATGTTTTAAAACTTGCATTCGTTCGTTGTTGTCGTTTCTTCCTTTGCCTTCGTCACCCTCTCGCTGACCGCTTTGTCTGCATTGGCCTTTCGTCAACCCCTCGTGTGCGCGTCCGAAACTTCCCTGAACCCGAACCGGACTACCGTTACCGTTGGGTCCGGATCATCCCCTAACATCTACAAAATATCTCCGTTTTGTTATTTGGACTCCCTACCTATTTATTCTCGATTGTCCAATTGCGATCGGAGGGACGAGGTAGCCCCTAACCTAATCAGTGATGTATATATTCGTCCACCCCTAGCCATTTTGGCAAACCCTAAATTTTAGGAGGATTGTCCCTCGCTGCCGCCACCCAACCAAATCCTTCTCGGGATCTCCTCCCGATCCACCTGCTCATCTCCTACCGAGCGCTGCCTCCACCTACCAATCCAGTGATCCACCCAACCAGAGCCCTCCCATGGCTCCCTTCGATTCCTCCCTACTCCTGGCCGAGGAACCAGCGCCGCTAGCCGATCTCCTGCGCCTCCCCTCGTCCAGGAGCATCTGCTCCTCTGCCCGAGCACCCCCTGCCTCGGCCTCGCGACCCCGCGACTCCCTCCTGCCGCCCGTGCAAGCCACCAGGAGGCGGGCTCCCGTGCTGCACAGGAGCTCCTCGAGCCCTCGATCCAGCCGGCCTCGTCCCCGTGCCGCTCGTCGGAAGAACCAGCAGGCCTCCTGCCTCGCTGGAGGTCGACTACGGCCGCCCAGGCCCGTGCTCCGCTGACCCTTGCCTTGGTCCCCTCCTTCCTCTCGATTTCTCCTCCTCTCTCTCTCAGTCTAGTGCCTCTCCTTGTACAGGAGGAACATGAGCTCCCTTCGCCGCGCCATGGCGCCGTTCCGCCGCTTCATCGCCGCCACGGGACACCGGCGCCCCAACCTGCCTCCTCGCCCCATGCGGATCCGCGTCCCCATGCCTGTCCTTGTCCGGATCTGACGCTTGCCGCAAGTCCACAGCCGCGCCATCGACTCCTCTGCTTCGCGCTGCCGCCAGCTCAAACTGCTCGAGCCCCGCACGACCGTGCGCGTTGACCGCGCTCCTCCTCGTCGTGCAACTGGCCAGCCTCCCACGCGCTCATGGGCCGCGCCACGGCCCAGCCACCCGCTGCTAGATCCCCCTGCCGGCCTCCCTCTCCACCGACCTGGGCCTCAGCCCGTGGTGAGCAGCCCAGTTCCCTCAGTTTCGGCCCGATATGTTTTTTTCCTGCTTTGGACGAATTTGTCTATTATCCAGTGATTTACCTGTTTTACAGATTAACCCCTAATGTTCATGCATCTAATAACTAATTAACCGTGCATCGGATTAAAATGATTTTAAAATGAAAAGTGCTTAGAATTTCATCTAGTTTCATAATATGCCACTTTCATCCCATGTTAAAATGTTTAAAAATGTTGTTTGTTTAAATTTGCTTAAATGCCATGTTAACATGATTTATTTCATAACTAATTAACCGTAACTCGGAATTTAATAAACTTTATATGTAAATGGGGTAGAAAAATGCCTAGTTTAACATGGTGCACTTTATTTTGCTGTTTAACAACTTTAAAATATGGTTTAGGGCAGAACAGTACCAAATCTAAAATATGGACATGAGGATTTTCCGGAATTGTTGTTTGTTGTTCCGGCCTCATTTAAACTTGCCTAAATAGTTAGTTTACTTATGCTTCACCTCTTGCCATGTTAATCAACATTTAATATTGTTGGGTACATAACCGAGAGAGAACTAAATATTTGATGTGGTGTTTTCGTCAATATGCAAATTGTTACATATTGAGCTCCACTGAATTTGTAGTATTGTTTGTTGCATTTTGCCATGCCATGCTTCATTTAAATCGGACGTGCATCATACTTGATTGTGCATCATGCCATGTTTATGTGATGGTTGTTTACTATGTTGTTTGTTTCTTTCCGGGTTGCTTCTCTCGTTAGCTTCGGTTTCGTTCCGGAGTTGTGAGGATTCGTTCGACTACGTCTGTTTGTCTTCTTCATGGACTCATTCTTCTTCCTAGCGGGATTTCAGGCAAGATGACCATACCCTCGATATCACTTCTATCTTTGCTTGCTAGTTGCTCGCTCTATTGCTTTGTCGCGCTACCTACCACTTGCTTATCAAGCCTCCCAAATTGCCATGAACCTCTAACCTTTGTCACCCTTCCTAGCAAACCGTTGTTTGGCTATGTTACCTCTTTTGCTCAGCCCCTCTTATAGCGTTGCTAGTTGCAGGTGAAGTTGAAGATTGCTCCATGTTGGAACATGTTTATGTTGGGATATCACAATATCTCTGATTTAATTAATGCATCTATATACTTGGTGAAGGGTGGAAGGCTCGGCCTTATGCCTGGTGTTTTGTTCCACTCTTGCCGCCCTAGTTTTCGTCATACCGGTGTTATGTTCCTTGATTTTGCGTTCCTTACGCGGTTGGGTGATTTATGGGACCCCCTTGACAGTTCGCTTTGAATAAAACTCCTCCAGCAAGGCCCAACCTTGGTTTTACCATTTGCCTACCTAAGCCTTTTTCCCTTGGGTTCTGCAGACTCAAGGGTCATCTTTATTTTAAACCCCCGGGCTAGTGCTCCTCTAAGTGTTGGTCCAACCTGTCAGTCGCCGGTGGCCACCAGGGGCAACTCTGGGCTCGCCTATCGGAAGCTTGGACAATCCGGTGTGCCCTGAGAACGAGATATGTGCAGCTCCTATCAGGATTTGTCGGCACATTCGGGCGGCTTTGCTAGTCTTGTTTTACCATTGTCAAAATGTCTTGTAAACCGGGATTCCGAGACTGATCGGGTCTTCCCGGGAGAAGGAATATCCTTCGTTGACCGTGAGAGCTTATAATGGGCTAAGTTGGGACACCCCTGCAGGGTATTATCTTTCGAAAGCCGTGCCCGCGGTTATGTGGCAGATGGGAATTTGTTAACGTCCGGTTGTAGAGAACTTGACACTCAACTTAATGAAAACACATCAACCGTGTGTGTAGCCGTGATGGTCTCTTTTCGGCGGAGTCCGGGAAGAGAACACGGCTTTTGGGTTATGTTTGACGTAAGTAGGAGTTCAGGATCACTTCTTGATCGTTGCTAGCTTCACGACAGTTCCGTTGCTTCTCTTCTCGCTCTTATTTGCGTATGTTAGCCACCTTATATGCTTAGTGCTTGCTGCTGCTCCACCTCACTACCTTCTCCTACCCATAAGCTTAAATAGTCTTGATCTCGCGGGTGTGAGATTGCTGAGTCCTCGTGACTCACAGATTCTTCCAAACAGTTGCAGGTGCCGATGATACCAGTGCAGGTGACGCAACTGAGCTCAAGTGGGAGCTCGATGAAGATCTTGTTCGTTGTGTTGTTTCATTTCCTGTTGATCAGTAGTGGAGCCCAGTTGGGACGATCGGGGATCTAGCATTTGGGGTTATCTTCTTTTCTTTTGGTTCCGTAGTCGGACCTATGTGTGTACTCTGATTGATGTATGATTTATTTATGTATTGTGTGAAGTGGCGATTGTAAGCCAACTCTTTATCCCTTTCTTGTTCATTACATGGGATTGTGTGAAGATGACCCTTCTTGCGACAAAACCACAATGCGGTTATGCCTCTAAGTCGTGCCTCGACACGTGGGAGATATAGCCGCATCATGGGCGTTACAATCGTATCCAGCCTCCATTGCGCATGGCAGCCGCAACAACTTCTGTATCCTCCTAGTCCGAGCATGCCCACAACCCGTACAAGCAGCTATTCCCCAACCTCCTTGCATATTCCCCGATGTTTGAATAGCTTAGCATGGTTTTTCTTTGACTCCTTTGCCTTTGAAGTTTTGACATGCTATTCTTATTCATCTCAAGCTGAGCAAGATGCTATCCAGTACCTGTGTAGAGAGCTTGAGAACTACGGACTGCTCCTGTGTGAGAGAAGTCTGATCAGCCAATTCCTATATATAATGTAAGCTACTTTCATATCTTTGTCAGTGAAAAATATTACTTTGTTCTTTCCTGATCCTATTTTGTTAGCATGCTATTTTATATTTTTGGGCCTACCTTAAGAAACATAACATTAGTGATGTCTTAAGCATATGATGTGTTGTTTTTACCGTCGACAAATCGTTTAATCCGTATTGTGCAAATACTCAATAATTGACTTATCCACAATCCTTTATTTGTATCGGCAGTGTTATATTTGGAACAAATATTTGTACATTTTTTGTATTATTGCAAATATACATCTTGGTAGTTGTAAATGACATCGCCTATTCGGTCTTGGTAAAAATGTGCTTAGCTTGATTTTTATCCCCCTGTTTGTTCTTTGTAAGAAAAAATGCTCTTGATGTGGTGACTGAGCTAATCGTCACTTAAGATTGACCATGTTTGTACGTGTTTTGATCAAGTGGGCAATGCGGCCCCATCGTCGGGGCTTGTAAGGAGAATAAGCGGCCACGAGTAGGGCACCATGTTTTGAAATAAACGATGTAGGCTAATGCATGCAGTGAGGCAGGAGGTTCTCCTTAGCCATGCTTGCTCATTGGACTTTTTTACTCCCTTTGCAATGCACGGGCATGTTTCCTAGTCATATTTCATACAAATAATGGATACTATATTCTACAACTGCCAAATATCAGGATAGAACGCAAGAGAATTCATGATTATTCTCACCAAAAGATCATTCTAGACTGAATACCTGTGCTACCTGCCTCGTTTGACTATATCATTTTGTCGACAATAGAATACATAAGAGTAACAAATTAAAAATTAATAGCAAATTTCCCCATGATCTTCCACTTTTATTGTCCATGAACTTATATTCACCAATAATAACATGCAATATTTTCAATCACTAAACCTATCTACCCAAATATGTATCTTTTAGACCAGACCAGAGAATTGTTCAAATTCTTGTTGAAATCGAGTTAGCTTTAGTAAAATTCCCACGCCCCAAAGAATCACGCATGGAAAAACCAACACAAGTAAAGAAGGTAACTGTGTAGCTTACATTGAGCATCCAACTTCGATAACTGGTAGCGACAGAGTAAGTATAGAACAAGCTAACGCATTGTCCAGTTAGCATGCAACTGACTCCAACGCACAAGTAGAACTCATTGCCCCAGCGCCTGCCGCCAAAGGTGCTGCCCCTGCGAGCCACTTCATCCCATCCCGCTGACCATCGTTGTAACGCCCCGAGACCGACGCTCCAGAAGCCTTGTGAAGGAAATATGCCCTAGAGGCAATAATAAAGTATTATTTATTTCCTTGTATCATGATAAATGTTTATTATTCATGCTAGAATTGTATTAACCGGAAACATAATACATGTGTGAATATATAGACAAACAGAGTGTCACTAGTATGCCTCTACTTGACTAGCTCGTTAATCAAAGATGGTTATGTTTCCTAGCCATAGACATAAGTTGTCATTTGATTAATGAGATCACCTCATTAGGAGAATGATGTGATTGACTTGACCCATTCCGTTAGCTTAGCACTCGATCGTTTAGTATGTTGCTATTACTTTCTTCATGACTTATACATGTTCCTATGACTATGAGATTATGCAACTCCCGTTTACCGGAGGAACACTTTGTGTGCTACCAAACGTCACAACGTAAATGGGTGATTATAAAGGTGCTCTACAGGTGTCTCCAAAGGTACTTGTTGGGTTGGCGTATTTCGAGATTAGGATTTGTCACTCCGATTGTCGGAGAGGTATCTCTGGGCCCACTCGGTAATGCACATCACTATAAGCCTTGCAAGCATTGTGACTAAATGAGTTAGTTGCGGGATGATGTGTTACAGAACGAGTAAAGGGACTTGCTGGTAACGAGATTGAACTAGGTATCGAGATACCGACGATCAAATCTCGGGCAAGTAACATACCGGTGACAAAGGGAACAACGTATGTTGTTATGCGGTCTGACCGATAAAGATCTTCGTAGAATATGTGGGAGCCAATATGGGCATCCAGGTCCCGCTATTGGTTATTGACCGGAGACGTGTCTCGGTCATGTCTACATAGTTCTCGAACTCGTAGGGTCCGCACGCTTAAAGTTACGATGACAGTTTTATTATGAGTTTATGTATGTTGATGTACCGAAGGAGTTCGGAGTCCCGGATGAGATCGGGGACATGACGAGGAGTCTCGGAATGGTCAAGACGTAAAGATCGATATATTGGACGACTATATTCGAACTTCGGAAAGGTTCCGAGTGATTCGGGTATTTTTCGGAGTACCGGAGAGTTACGGGAATACGTATTGGGCCTTATTGGGCCATACGGGAAAGAAGGAAAAGAGCCTCAAGGGTGGCCGCACCCCTCCCCTTGGTCTGGTCCGAATTGGACTAGGGAAGGGGGGCGCCCCCTTCCTTCCTTCTCTTTTTCCCTTCCTCTTTTCCTATTCCATATGGGAGGTGGAATCCTACTAGGACTAGGGAGTCCTAGTAGGACTCCACACTTGGTGCGCCCCCTCCTAGGGCCGGCCTCCTCCTCCCTTGCTCCTTTATATACGGGGGCAGGGGGCACCCCATGGACACAACAATTGATCCTTGAGATCTCTTAGCCGTGTGCGGTGCCCCCCTCCACCATATTACACCTCGATAATACCGTTGCGGAGCTTAGGCGAAGCCCTGCGTCGGTGTAACATCATCATCGTCACCACGCCGTCGTGCTGACGAAACTCTCCCTCAACACTCGGCTGGATCGGAGTTCGAGGGACGTCATCGAGCTGAACGTGTGTAGAACTCGGAGGTGCCGTACGTTCGGTACTTGATCGGTCGGATCGTGAAGACGTACGACTACATCAACCGCGTTGTGATAACGCTTCCGCTACCGGTCTACGAGGGTACGTGGACAACACTGTCCCCTCTCGTTGCTATGCATCACCATGATCTTGCGTGTGCGTAGGAATTTTTTTGAAATTACTACGTTCCCCAACAGTGGCATCCGAGCCTGGTTTTATGCGTTGATGCTATGCACGAGTAGAACACAAGTGAGTTGTGGGCGATATAAGTCATACTGCTTACCAGCATGTCATACTTTGGTTCAGCGATATTGTGAGATGAAGCGGCCCGGACCGACATTACGCGTACGCTTACGCGAGGCTGGTTTCACCGTTGCGAGCACTCGTTGCTTAAAGGTGACCAGCGGGTGTCTGTCTCTCTCACTTTAGTTGAACCGAGTGTGGCTACGCCCGGTCCTTGCGAAGGTTAAAACAGCACCAACTTGACAAACTATCGTTGTGGTTTTGATGCGTAGGTAAGAACGGTTCTTGCTAAGCCCGTAGCAGCCACGTAAAACTTGCAACAACAAAGTAGAGGACGTCTAACTTGTTTTTGCAGGGCATGTTGTGATGTGATATGGTCAAGACATGATGTGGTATAATTTGTTGTATGAGATGATCATGTTTTGTAACCGAGTTATCGGCAACTGGCAGGAGCCATATGGTTGTCGTTTTATTGTATGCAATGCAATCGCCATGTAATGCTTTACTTTATCACTAAGCGGTAGCGATAGTCGTAGAAGCATAAGATTGACGAGACGACAACGATGCTACGATGGAGATCAAGGTGTCGCGCCGGTGACGATGGTGATCATGACGGTGCTTCGGAGATGGAGATCACAAGCACAAGATGATGATGGCCATATCATATCACTTATATTGATTGCATGTGATGTTAATCCTTTATGCATCTTATCTTGCTTTGTTTGACGGTAGCATTATAAGATGATCCTTCACTAAATTATCAAAGTATAAGTGTTCTCCCTGAGTATGCACCATTGCGAAAGTTCTTCGTGCTGAGACACCACGTGATGATCGGGTGTGATAGGCTCTACGTTCAAATACAACGGGTGCAAAACAGTTGCACACGCGGAATACTCAGGTTAAACTTGACGAGCCTAGCATATAACAGATATGGCCTCGGAACACGGAGACCGAAAGGTCGAGCGTGAATCATATAGTAGATATGATCAACATAGTGATGTTCACCGTTGAAACTACTCCATCTCACGTGATGATCGGACATGGTTTAGTTGATATGGATCACGTGATCACTTAGAGGATTAGAGGGATGTCTATCTAAGTGGGAGTTCTTAAGTAATATGATTAATTGAACTTAAATTTATCATGAACTTAGTCCTGATAGTATTTTGCAAATTATGTTGTAGATCAATAGCTCGAGTTGTTGCTTCCCTATTTTATTTTTGATATGTTCCTAGAGAAAATTATGTTGAAAGATGTTAGTAGCAAAGATGCGGATTGGGTCCGTGATCTGAGGATTATCCTCATTGTTGCACAGAAAAATTATGTCCTTGATGCACCGCTAGGTGACAGACCTATTGCAGGAGCAGATGCAGACGTTATGAACGTTTGGCTAGCTCAATATTATGACTACTTGATAGTTTAGTGCACCATGCTTAACGGCTTAGAATCGGGACTTCAAAGACGTTTTGAACGTCATGGACCATATGTGATGTTCCAGGAGTTGAAGTTAATATTTCAAGCAAATACCCGAGTTGAGAGATATGAAGTCTCCAACAAGTTCTATAGCTAAAAGATGGAGGAGAATCGCTCAACTAGTGAGCATGTGCTCAGATTGTCTGGGTACTACAATCGCTTGAATCAAGTGGGAGTTAATCTTCCAGATAAAATAGTGATTGACAGAATTCTCTAGTCACCATCACCAAGATAGTAGAACTTCGTGATGAACTATAGTATGCAAGGGATGATGAAAGTAATTCCCGAGCTCTTCGTGATGCTGAAATCGACGAAGGTAGAAATCAAGAAAAACATCAAGTGTTGATGGTTCACGAGACCACTAGTTTCAAGAAAAGGGCAAAGGGAAGAAGGGGAACTTCAAAAAGAACAGCAAGCAAGTTGCTGCTCAAGTGAAGAAGCCTAAGTCTGGTCCTAAGCCTGAGACTAAGTGCTTCTACTGCAAAGGGACTGGTCACTGGAAGAGGAACTACCCCAGCTATTTGGTGGATAAGAAGGATGGCAAAGTGAACAAAGGTATATTTAATATACAGATTATTGATGTGTACTTTACTAGTGTTTATAGCAACCCCTCGGTAATTGATACTGGTTCAGTTGTTAAGAGTAGTAACTCGAAACGGGAGTTGCAGAATAAACAGAGACTAGTAAAAGTGAACAAAGGTATATTTGATATACAGATTATTGATGTGTACTTTACTAATGTTTATAGCAACCCCTCGGTAATTGATACTGGTTCAGTTGCTAAAGAGTAGTAACTCGAAAACGGGAGTTGCAGAATAAACAGAGACTAGTAAAAGGCGAGGTGACGATGTGTGTTGGAAGTAGTTCCAAGATTGATATGATCATCATCGCACACTCCCTGTACTTTCGGGATTAGTGTTGAAACTAAATAAGTGTTAGTTGGTGTTTGCGTTGAGCATGAATATGATTTGATCATGTTTATTGCAATACGGTTATTCATTTAAATTAGAGAACAATTGTTGTTCTGTTTACATGAATAAAACCTTCTATGGTCATACACACGAAAATGGTTTGTTGGATCTCGATCGTAGTGATACACATATTCATAATATTGAAGCCAAAAGATGCAAAGTTAATAATGATAGTGCAACTTATTTGTGGCACTGCCGTTTAGGTCATATTGGTGTAAAGCGCATGAAGAAACTCCATACTGATGGGATTTTGGAATCACTTGATTATGAATCACTTGATGCTTGCGAACCGTGCCTCATGGGCAAGATGACTAAAACGCCGTTCTTCGGAACTTTGGAGAGAGCAACAGATTTGTTGGAAATCATACATACAGATGTATGTGGTCCGATGAATATTGAGGCTCGTAGCAGGTATCATTATTTTCTGACCTTCACAGATGATTTGAGCAGATATGGGTATATCTACTTAATGAAACAAGAGTCTGAAACATTTGAAAAGTTCATATAATTTCAGAGTGAAGCAGAAAATCATCGTAACAAGAAAATAAAGTTTCTACGATCTGATCGTGGAGAAGAGTATTTAAGTTACAAGTTTGGCCTTCAGTTAAAAACAATGTGGAATAGTTTCACAAATTCACGCCACCTGGAACACCACAATGTAATGGTGTGTCCGAACGTCATAACCGTACTTTATTGGATATAGTGCAATCTATGATGTCTCTTACCAATTTACCACTAATCGTTTTGGGGGTTATGCATTAGAGACAGCTGCATTCACGTTAAATAGGGCACCATCAAAATCCGTTGAGACGACGCCTTATGAACTGTGGTTTGGCAAGAAACCAAAGTTGTCGTTTCTTAAAATTTTGGGGTTGCGATGCTTATGTGAAAAAGTTTCATCCTGATAAGCTCAAACCCAAATCGGAGAAATGTGTCTTCATAGGATACCCAAAGGAGACAGTTGGGTACACCTTCTATCACAGATCCGAAGGCAAGACATTCGTTGCTAAAGTATGGATCCTTTCTAGAGAAGGAGTTTCTCTCGAAAGATGTGAGTGGGAGGAAAGTAGAACTTGATGAGTTAACTGTACCTGCTCCCTTATTGGAAAGTAGTTCATCACAGAAATCTGTTCCTGTGACTCCTACACCAATTAGTGAGGAAGTTAATGATGATGATCATGTAACTTCAGATCAAGTTACTACCAAACCTCGTAGGTAAACGAGAGTAAAATCCGCACCAGAGTGGTACAGTAATCCTATTCTGGATGTTATGTTACTAGACCATGACGAACCTACGAACTATGGAGAAGCGATGGTGAGCCCAGATTCCGCAAAATGGCTTGAAGCCATGAAATCTGAGATGAGATCCATGTATGAGAACAAAGTATGGACTTTGATTGACTTGCCCAATGATCGGCAAGGCATAGAAAATAAATGGATCTTCAAGAGGCAGACGGACACTGATAGTAGTGTTACTATCTACAAAGCTAGACTTGTCAGAAAAAGGTTTTTGACAAAGTTCAAGGTGTTGACTACGATGAGATTTTCTCACTCGCAGCGATGCTTAAGTCTGTCCGAATCATGTTAGCAATTGCCGCATTTTATGAAATCTGGCAAATGGATAAACAAAACTGCATTCCTTAATGGATTTATTAAAGAAGAGTTGTATATGATGCAACCAGAAGGTTTTGTCAATCTTAAAGGTGCTAACAAAATATGCAAGCTCCAGCGATCCATCTATGGACTGGTGCAAGTATCTCAGAGTTGGAATATACGCTTTGATAAGTAGATCAAAGGATATAGTTTTATACAGACTTGCGGTGAAGCCTGTATTTACAAGAAAGTGAGTGGGAGCACTACAACATTTCTGATAAGTATATGTGAATGACATATTGTTGATCGGAAATAATGTAGAATTATTCTGCAAAGCATAAAGGAGTGTTTGAAAGGAGTTTTTCAAAGAAAGACCTCGGTGAAGCTGCTTACATATTGAGCATCAAGATCTATAGAGATAGATCAAGACGCTTGATAAGTTTTTTCAATGAGTACATACCTTAACAAGATTTTGAAGTGGTTCAAAATGAAACAGTCAAAGAAAGAGTTTCTTGCCTGTGTTACAAGGTGTGAAATTGAGTAAGACTTAAAACCCGACCACGGCAGAAGATAGAAAAAGAATGAAAGTCATTCCCTATGCCTCAGCCATAGGTTCTATAAAGTATGTCATGCTGTGTACCAGATCTATTGTATACCCTACACTGATTTTGGTAAGGGAGTACAATGGTGATCTAGGAGTAGATCACTGGACAACGGTCAAAATTATCCTTAGTGGAAAAAGGATATGTTTCTCGATTATGGAAGTGACAAAAGGTTCGTCGTAAAGGGTTACGTCGATGCAAGTTGTGACACTAATCTGGATGACTCTAAGTCTCGGTCTAGATACATATTGAAAGTGAGAGCAATTAGCTAGAGTAGCTCCGCGCAGAGCATTGTCGACATAGAAATTTGCAAAATACTTACGGATCTGAATGTGACACACCCGTTGACTAAAATTATCTCACAATCAAAACATGATCACACCTTAGTACTCTTTGGGTGTTAATCACATAGCGATGTGAACTAGATTACTGACTCTAGTAAACCCTTTGGGTGATGGTCACATGATGATGTGAACTATGGGTGTTAATCACATGGTGATGTGAACTATTGATGTTAAATCACATGGCGATGTGAACTAGATTATTGACTCTAGTGCAAGTGGGAGACTGAAGGAAATATGCCCTAGAGGCAATAATAAAGTATTATTTATTTCCTTGTATCAAGATAAATGTTTATTATTCATGCTAGAATTGTATTAACCGGAAACATAATACATGTGTGAATATATAGACAAACAGAGTGTCACTAGTATGCCTCTACTTGACTAGCTCGTTAATCAAAGATGGTTATGTTTCCTAGCCATAGACATAAGTTGTCATTTGATTAACGAGATCACCTCATTAGGAGAATGACGTGATTGACTTGACCCATTCCGTTTTTAGCTTAGCACTCGATCGTTTAGTATGTTGCTATTGCTTTCTTCATGACTTATACATGTTCCTATGACTATGAGATTATGCAACTCCCGTTTACCGGAGGAACACTTTGTGTGCTACCAAACGTCACAACGTAAATGGGTGATTATAAAGGTGCTCTACAGGTGTCTCCAAAGGTACTTGTTGGGTTGGCGTATTTCGAGATTAGGATTTGTCACTCCGATTGTCGGAGAGGTATCTCTGGGCCCACTCGGTAATGCACATCACTCTAAGCCTTGCAAGCATTGTGACTAAATGAGTTAGTTGCGGGATGATGTGTTACGGAACGAGTAAAGAGACTTGCCGGTAACGAGATTGAACTAGGTATCGAGATACCAACGATCAAATCTCGGGCAAGTAACATACCGGTGACAAAGGGAACAACGTATGTTGTTATGCGGTCTGACCGATAAAGATCTTCGTAGAATATGTGGGAGCCAATATGGGCATCCAGGTCCCACTATTGGTTATTGACCGGAGACGTGTCTCGGTCATGTCTACATAGTTCTCGAACCCGTAGGGTCCGCGCGCTTAAAGTTACGATGACAGTTTTATTATGAGTTTATGTATGTTGATGTACCGAAGGAGTTCGGAGTCCCGGATGATATCGGGGACATGACGAGGAGTCTCGAAATGGTTGAGACGTAAAGATCGATATATTGGACGACTATATTCGGACTTCGGAAAGGTTCCGAGTGATTCGGGTATTTTTCGGAGTACCGAAGAGTTACGGGAATACGTATTGGGCCTTATTGGGCCATACGGGAAAGAAGGAAAAGAGCCTTAAGGGTGGCCGCACCCCTCCCCTTGGTCTGGTCCGAATTAGACTAGGGAAGGGCGGCGCCCCCTTCCTTCCTTCTCTTTTTCCCTTCCTCTTTTCCTATTCCATATGGAAGGTGGAATCCTACTAGGACTAGGGAGTCCTAGTAGGACTCCACACTTGGTGCGCCCCCTCCTAGGGCCGGCCTCCTCCTCCCTTGCTCCTTTATACACGGGGGCAGGGGGCACCCCATGGACACAACAATTGATCCTTGAGATCTCTTAGCCGTGTGCGGTGCCCCCCTCCATCATATTACACCTCGATAATACCGTTGCGGAGCTTAGGCGAAGCCCTGCGTCGGTGTAACATCATCATCGTCACCATGCCGTCGTGCTGACGAAACTCTCCCTCAACACTCGGCTGGATCGGAGTTCGAGGGACGTCATCGAACTGAACGTGTGTAGAACTCGGAGGTGCCGTACGTTCGGTACTTGATTGGTCGGATCGTGAAGACGTACGACGACATCAACCGCGTTGTGATAACGCTTCCGCTATCGGTCTACGAGGGTACGTGGACAACACTCTCCCCTCTCGTTGCTATGCATCACCATGATCTTGCGCGTGCGTAGGAAATTTTTTGAAATTACTACGTTCCCCAACACCTTCCATGTTTTTCGTGTTCGGCGTGTGTTTTATTTGTGTGTTGCATTCATCATCGCATCATTCGCATTGCATCGGCACTCTGTTGCCATCATGTTTTAAAACTTGCATTCGTTCGTCGTTGTCGTTTCTTCCTTTGCCTTCGCCACCCTCTCGCTGACCGCTTTGTCTTCATTGCCCTTTCGTCAACCCCTCGTGTGCGCGTCCGAAACTTCCCCGAACCCGAATCGTACTACCGTTACCGTTGGGTCCGGATCATCCCCTAACATCTACAAAATATCTCCGTTTTGTTATTTGGACTCCCTACCTATTTATTCTCGATCGTCCGATTGCGATCGGAGGGACGAGGTAGCCCCTAACCTAATCCGTGATGTATATATTCGTCCACCCCTAGCCCATTTTGGCAAACCCTAAATTTTAGGAGGATTGTCCCTCGCTGCCGCCACCCAACCAAATCCTTCTCGGGATCTCCTCCCGATCCACCTGCTCATCTCCTACCGAGCGCTGCCTCCACCTACCAATCCAGCGATCCACCCAACCAGAGCCCTCCCATGGCTACCTTCGATTGCTCCCTCCTCCTGGCCGAGGAACCAGCGCCGCTCGCCGATCTCCTGCGCCTCCCCTCGTCCAGGAGCATCTGCTCCTCTGCCCGAGCACCCCCTGCCTCGGCCTCGCGACCCCGCGACTCCCTCCTGCCGCCCGTGCAAGCCACCAGGAGGCGGGCTCCCGTGCTGCACAGGAGCTCCTCGAGCCCTCGATCCAGCCGGCCTCGTCCCCGTGCTGCTCGTCAGAAGAACCAGCAGGCCTCCTGCCTCGCCGGAGGTCGACTACGGCCGCCCAGGCCCGTGCTCCGCTGACCGTTGCCTTGGTCCCCTCCTTCCTCTCGATTTCTCCTCCTCTCTCTCAGTCTAGTGCCTCTCCTTGTACAGGAGGAACATGAGCTCCCTTGGCCGCGCCATGGCGCCGTTCCGCCGCTTCATCGCCGCCACGGGACACCGGCGCCCCAACCTGCCTTGTCGCCCCATGCGGATCCGCGTCCCCATGCCTCTCCTTGTCCGGATTCTACGCTTGCCGCAAGTCCACAGCCGCGCCATGGACTCCTCTACTTCGCGCTGCCGCCAGCTCAAACTTCTCGAGCCCCGCGCGACCGTGCGCGTTGACCGCGCTCCTCCTCGTCGTGCAACTGGCCAGCCTCCCACGCGCTCATGGGCCGCACCACGGCCCAGCCACCCGCTGCTAGATCCCCCTGCCAGCCTCCCTCTCCGCTGACCTGGGCCTCAGCCCGTGGTGAGCAGCCCAGTTCCCTCAGTTTCGCCCTGATATGTTTTTTTCCTGCTTTGGACGAATTTGTCTATTATCGAGTGATTTACCTGTTTTACAGATTAACCCCTAATGTTCATGCATCTAATAACTAATTAACCGTGCATCGGATTAAAATGATTTTAATATGAAAAGTGCTTAGAGTTTCATCTAGTTTCATAATATGCCACTTTCATCCCATGTTAAAATGTTTAAAAATGCTGTTTGCTTAAATTTGCTAGTCTTGTTTTACCATTGTCGAAATGTCTTGTAAACCGGGATTCCGAGACTGATCGGGTCTTCCCGGGAGAAGGAATATCCTTCGCTGACCATGAGAGCTTATAATGGGCTAAGTTGGGACACCCCTGCAGGGTATTATCTTTCGAAAGCCGTGCCCGCGGTTATGTGGCAGATGGGAATTTGTTAATGTCCGGTTGTAGAGAACTTGACACTCGACTTAATTAAAACGCATCAACCGTGTGTGTAGCCGTGATGGTCTCTTTTCGGCGGAGTCCGGGAAGAGAACACGGCTTTTGGGTTATGTTTGACGTAAGTAGGAGTTCAGGATCACTTCTTGATCATTGCTAGCTTCACGACCGTTCTGTTGCTTCTCTTCTCGCTCTTATTTGCGTATGTTAGCCACCATATATGCTTAGTGCTTGCTGCTGCTCCACCTCACTACCTTCTCCTACCCATAAGCTTAAATAGTCTTGATCTCGCGGGTGTGAGATTGCTGAGTCCTCGTGACTCACAGATTCTTCCAAACAGTTGCAGGTGTCGATGATACCAGTGCAGGTGACGCAACTGAGCTCAAGTGGGAGCTCGATGAAGATCTTGTTCGTTGTGTTGTTTCGTTTCCTGTTGATCAGTAGTGGAGCCCAGTTGGGACGATCGGGGATCTAGCATTTGGGGTTATCTTCTTTTCTTTTGGTTCCGTAGTCGGGCCTATGTGTGTACTCTGATTGATGTATGATTTATTTATGTATTGTGTGAAGTGGCGATTGTAAGCCAACTCTTTATCCCTTTCTTGTTCATTACATGGGATTGTGTGAAGATGACCCTTCTTGCGACAAAACCACAATGCGGTTATGCCTCTAAGTCGTGCCTCGACACGTGGGAGATATAGCCGCATCGTGGGCGTTACAAGTTGTTAAACAGAGCCATCCCCGACTTAGGAGCCCCCTGCTTGATCGAATCGCTGGCGTTGTTGAGTCTGGGACAAAAATGTTTTGAGTCTTAGGATTATATATATCGTAGATTAGGATTCTTTTTACTCCTCAGTCCCTTCGTCGCTCTGGTGAGGCCTCCTGACGTAGAAGTTTTGACTCTCCTCTCCTCAAATTTCACTAAAAAAAATTTAGGATCACGCGGGTATCTTGGAATCGTTCCGATGGTTTTGTGATGAGAACATTGTTCTTGGTGCCTCCTGACATTTAGGGGTTGTGGCAGTGTCCCGGGGAGTTGAGCTCCGAGGTTTTGTCGTCACAATTTTATCGTTGCAGTTCTGGAATACCTGAGTTTCGCTGACATCGAAAATCTCTTTTATGCAGTTGTTGGTGAGATCACCTCGACGCCACCCAGTACTGGGGCGGGAGTTCGGGAGTATTGCCATAACTCATATAACGGATGCTTTTCGAAGGTTGAGGTAAATGATTTCTGAAGGTTTCTTGGTTATGTGTTGAAGGATGGATACAGCTGGATCTAGGTATTGTTAGTTTGGGTGATATATTTTGTGTCCCCTGTATCCCCAACACCTGATTGCATAACCAGAAAGTTTCGGGAGTTTATAAGTGGGAATTCAAGTAGCTCCTAGGATATCTTTCCGACAGATGCATGATATGAGATTGGGGTTCGACGTCTAGTGGTCCGCCTTTCCACGGTTGGTTTTACAGTGGTCTCGTAGTGTCTTAAAGAGTCCTTGGCTATGCCGACTCGGGGACGCTTCGTATGTAATGTGCACTGCCTTGTACATGATGGTGTTGTACGATCGAGCCCGTGTGGGCCCCACCATGAAAACTTCGGACGAAATCTCTATCATATGTTTGTTCCGGCTTATTTTGCAAGCCAAATCCTTTGTTTTTTGTTTTATTTTGTGGTATTCGAGTTGCTTCAATGCCAAGTGTTGATTCCATACCTTCCCTAAGCGGTGTTCTCATATTTCTATGTGGATACTAAGCCTTCTTGATCATCGAGATTGTCATGCCAATTCTTTTCCAACCGACGTGATCTTTTTCAAGTGGATCCGATCATTTCAACATTCTCAAGATCAGTTCTAAGCTTTTTCTCAACGGTGTTTATTCCATCTGCCCAAGTTGCCTTTGTTTTCCCGCCCTCCCACCCTTTTTCTTCAAGGACTAAGATTTCTTAACCAAGTATCCTTTTATTGATGGGAAGCCTCTCCATCCTTTTTCGTCAATGTTCTTATCTGGTGATTCTCAGGAAGATGCTCAGGAAGCTTCAAGTTCATCATCCTTCGTTGTTGTTTCTTCTCTGGTGGACTCAAGTCAAGCTTTCAGTGTTGATCGTATTCTTTTCCTCGTTTCAAATGTTTTCTCATGCCGGTGCACCTCTTAATCATCCACCTCTTGCTATTCATGTTTATCTGGAGTGCTGAAGATATCCCAGAAGATTCAAGTTTCTATTCGTAATCCTTTCAAGCTATTTCGAGGTCTTACTTTATTCCAGCCATTTAATTCAACCGGCGCAATCTTTCTTTTAAATCGTTCAACGGTGTATCTTTTGAGTGGGCCCTAACCCACAGGTCTTTTCCCAGGATCTTACCTGACTCTTCTAATTTTTCGGAGTTATTCTCAAATTCATTGCAAAGTTTGACGTAAGAATGAATTTTCTTCATTCATATGTCTTTCTCCAAGATCTTTCAAATTCTTTCATCGTTGGTTCATCATTTCTATTATCCATTGTTCCGGAGTGTCTCAATAATTTTGGTGGTATTTCTCATCGTCATTCTCGGATTTTGAAGACCGAAGAAGAGTTCCTCTTAAATCCTTACCCGTTCTTCCAAAGATTCATGGTTCTAGCTTGATGCCATCCTCTCATAATTGTTTTTTCGATTGTGAGAATTCTTTTCACCCATCCGGAGCATTTCATGAGTTGTTTTCATTTCTTGATCATCCGAAGGCCATCATTTCAGAAGATTTATTCGTTCTCAACATTCAACTCTCGTTCTCCAAATCTTACCGGTGTATCATTCAAGTATTCTCTAATCAGTTCATGATCTTTTCGTTCTCATGTGTCTAAATTCTGTCAAGTATCTTTATTCGTTTTCTAATTCTTCCCGATGAATTGCGCCTTTGCTACTTTCATTTTCAATTCTTACGGTGGTTCATTCAGGAATTCTCTTCTGTTGTTATCGTATCAATTCATTCGTTCTTTTCCAAATTCTCTTCCGTTGTTACCGGTGGTTCGTTGAAGTCCTTCTCAAGTTTGCGCTATCTCTCTCTTAATCCTTTCTACGAGAATAAGTAGTATGCCAAAATCCATTGCTTCTCATCAATTTAAATTGGTGAAGGATACGCATAACATAATCCTTGTTCTTGTTTCATCCAAGTGATTAATTTCTTCTTTCCGGAGTTGTTCATCATATCACATTCTCGATTCGAGTTGCTTCATCTTTATTTTCCGGAGCTCCAAGTTATTTCAATTATATCATTTCAAAGCTCCACCCAAATCATTGCAAGGCTTCACCTTGTGTTGTCAACTTCTCTTTCTTTTTATCATCCTTTTATTACCGGAGTTCTTCATGGAGGCTCTACATGGTGCTTCGTCAAGGATTCTTTTCATTCTTCAATTGTTCTTCAAGATTTTTCTCGAAGTTAAGATCCGTCAAGCTATACTCTAAAAAAAACATGGTGTTCAACACATGTTTTGTTTTTTGGAGTTCAAGCATTCTTCATCTTGCATTCCGAAGTGCAATTCTTTCTATCTTATCTTTTGAGGTGGTGGTATGTCATTCTGGATAATTTCCCTTCGGGTTCATGATTCACAAAGTTTTCAAGAGTGACATATTTAAATCCATCATTTTATCTTCGTTCAAGAGATCTTTTCTACCAATCAATCTTTTTGTTGGAGTTGTATTGGGTTATATTTCACCTATAGCCTTCCCTAAGGAATGTAGCTATTTGTGGTGTCTAATAATGATCCAAGTTTTCTCCTATCCTCTCGACGAGAGAAGTTTTCATCTCTTCGTTGATCTCAAGCAAGCAATTGTTTCCGTTAGTGGCGGGTAGTCACCTCATAATTTTGAGATGTGTTCCATAAGCCCACAACAAGCTTGTTCTTTCCGTTGTTGATTTTCCAACAACTCCGTTATAACCTTCTTGGAAGGGTGCTTTCCAAGCTCATTTGTGGCAGAAGTTGTCATTTTCTTCTCCATTCGTTATTCCAAGGATCTATCTTCTTTTACTTATTTCTTCCGGAGGCATGGTGATGTTGCTCTCTTCGCTTATCATCTCGAATCGTGAAGATCGTGTTCTTTTCGTACTTATCATTTAACCGGAGTGTTGTGTCATCTCCTCAATTTCTTTTCATCTTATCAAGTTTTCCTTCTCTTTTCAACCGGAGTGCTGTCATAATTATGTCATTCTTGTTCCTTGGCTATCTCGTTATACCGGTGTGGTTTCATATTCTTTGGTTTGTTAAGCCCTTGTTAAATGTCTTTGAACCCACAAGGTTCTCGCAATGTTCCTTGTTTCTCTTTTCTAACGGAGTGTTTTCAACTTTGTTCATCTTCGTTGTATTATTTTCTCGAAATTGTTCAACTTCCAAGGTTCTTTGGTTTCACTCGTTTGTCAAGAAGCAATTTGTTTTACCTCTTCCCCTTCCGTTTCTCTCCGGTGCCATCCTAGATCTCGGGACGAGATCCTCTTGTCGTGGTGGAGTGTTGTAACGCCCCGAGACCGACGCTCCAGAAGCCTTCCATGTTTTTTGTGTTCGGCGTGTGTTTTATTTGTGTGTTGCATTCATCATCGCATCATTCGCATTGCATCGGCACTCCGTTGTCGTCATGTTTTAAAACTTGCATTCGTTCGTCGTTGTCGTTTCTTCCTTTGCCTTCGTCACCCTCTCACTGACCGCTTTGTCTTCATTGGCCTTTCATCAACCCCTCGTGTGCGCGTCCGAAACTTCCCCGAACCCGAACCGGACTACCGTTACCGTTGGGTCCGGATCATCCCCTAACATCTACAAAATATCTCCGTTTTGTTATTTGGACTCCCTACCTATTTATTCTCGATCGTCCGATTGCGATCGGAGGGACGAGGTAGCCCCTAACCTAATCCGTGATGTATATATTCGTCCACCCCTAGCCCATTTTGGCAAACCCTAAATTTTAGGAGGATTGTCCCTCGCTGTCGCCACCCAACCAAATCCTTCTCGGGATCTCCTCCCGATCCACCTGCTCATCTCCTACCGAGCGCCGCCTCCACCTACCAATCCAGCGATCCACCCAACCAGAGCCTTCCCATGGCTCCCTTCGATTCCTCCCTCCTCCTGGCCGAGGAACCAGCGCCGCTCGCCGATCTCCTGCGCCTCCCCTCGTCCAGGAGCATCTGCTCCTCTGCCCAAGCACCCCCAGCCTCGGCCTCGCGACCCCGCGACTCCCTCCTGCAGCCCGCGCAAGCCACCAGGAGGCTGGCTCCCGTGCTGCATAGGAGCTCCTCGAGCCCTCGATCCAGCCGGCCTCGTCCCCGTGCCGCTCGTCGGAAGAACCAGTAGGCCTCCTGCCTCACCGGAGGTCGACTACGGCCGCCCAGGCCCGTGCTCCGCTGACCCTTGCCTTGGTCCCCTCCTTCCTCTTGATTTCTCCTCCTCTCTCTCTCAGTCTAGTGCCTCTCCTTGTACAGGAGTAACATGAGCTCCCTTCGCCGCGCCATGGCGCCGTTCCGCCGCTTCATCGCTGCCACGGGACACCGGCGCCCCAACCTGCCTCGCCGCCCCATGCGGATCCGCGTCCCCATGCCTCTCCTTGTTCGGATCTGACGCTTGCCGCAAGTCCACAGCCGCACCATGGACTCCTCTGCTTCGCGCCGCCGCCTGCTCAAACTGCTCGAGCCCCGCGCGACCGTGCGCGTTGACCGCGCGACCGTGCGCGTTGACTGCGCTCCTCCTCGTCGTGCAACTGGCCAGCCTCCCACGCGCTCATGGGCCGCGCCACGGCCCAGCCACCCGCTGCTAGATCCCCCTGCCGGCCTCCCTCTCCGCCGACCTGGGCCTCAGCCCGTGGTGAGCAGCCCAGTTCCCTCAGTTTCGGCCCGATATGTTTTTTTCCTGCTTTGGACGAATTTGTCTATTATCCAGTGATTTACCTGTTTTACAGATTAACCCCTAATGTTCATGCATCTAATAACTAATTAACCGTGCATCAGATTAAAATGATTTTAATATGAAAAGTACTTAGAATTTCATCTAGTTTCATAATATGCCACTTTCATCCCATGTTAAAATGTTTAAAAATGCTGTTTGTTTAAATTTGCTTAAATGCCATGTTAAAATGATTTATTTCATAACTAATTAACCTATATGTAAATGGGGTAGAAAAATGCCTAGTTTAACATTGTGCACTTTATTTTGCTGTTTAACAACTTTAAAATATGGTTTAGGGTAGAACAGTACCAAATCTAAAATATGGACATGAGGATTTTCCGGAATTGTTGTTTGTTGTCCCGGCCTCATTTAAACTTGCCTAAATAGTGAGTTTACTTATGCTTCACCTCTTGCCATGTTAATCAACATTTAATATTGTTGGCTACATAACCAAGAGAGAACTAAATATTTGATGTGGTGTTTTCGTCAATATGCAACTTGTTACATATTGAGCTCCACTGAATTTGTAGTATTGTTTGTTGCATTTTGCCATGCCATGCTTCATTTAAACCGGACGTGCATCATACTTTATTGTGCATCATGCCATGTTTATGTGATGGTTGTTTACTATGTTGTTTGTTTCTTTCCGGGTTGCTTCTCTCGTTAGCTTCGGTTTCGTTCCGGAGTTGTGAGGATTCGTTCGACTACGTTTGTTTGTCTTCTTCATGGACTCGTTCTTCTTCCTAGCGGGATTTTAGGCAAGATGACCATACCCTCGATATCACTTCTATCTTTTCTTGCTATTTGCTCGCTCTATTGCTTTGTCGTGCTACCTACCACTTGATTATCAAGCCTCCCAAATTGCCATGAACCTCTAACCTTTGTCACCCTTCCTAGCAAACCGTTGTTTGGCTATGTTACCGCTTTTGCTCAGCCCCTCTTATAGTGTTGCTAGTTGCAGGTAAAGTTGAAGATTGCTCCATGTTGGAACATGTTTATATTGGGATATCACAATATCTCTGATTTAATTAATGCATCTATATACTTGGTGAAGGGTGGAAGGCTCGGCCTTATGCCTGGTGTTTTGTTCCACTCTTGCCGCCCTAGTTTCCGTCATACCGGTGTTATGTTCCTTGATTTTGCATTCCTTACGCGGTTGGGTGATTTATGGGACCCCCTTGACAGTTCGCTTTGAATAAAACTCCTCCAGCAAGGCCCAACCTTGGTTTTACCATTTGCCTACCTAAGCCTTTTTCCCTTGGGTTCTGCAGACTCAAGGGTCATCTTTATTTTAAACCCCCAGGCCAGTGCTCCTCTGAGTGTTGGTCCAACCTGTCAATCGCCGGTGGCCACCAGGGGCAACTCTGGGCTCGCCTATCGGAAGCTTGGACAATCCGGTGTGCCCTGAGAACGAGATATGTGCAGCTCCTATCAGGATTTGTCGGCACATTTGGGCGGCTTTGCTGGTCTTGTTTTACCATTGTCGAAATGTCTTGTAAACCGAGATTCCGAGACTGATCGGGTCTTCCCGGGAGAAGGAATATCCTTCGTTGACCATGAGAGCTTATAATGGGCTAAGTTGGGACACCCCTGCAGGGTATTATCTTTCGAAAGCCGTGCCCGCGGTTATGTGGCAGATGGGAATTTGTTAACGTCCGGTTGTAGAGAACTTGACACTCGACTTAATTAAAACGAATCAACCGTGTGTGTAGCCGTGATGGTCTCTTTTTGGCGGAGTCCGGGAAGAGAACACGGCTTTTGGGTTATGTTTGACGTAAGTAGGAGTTCAGGATCACTTCTTGATCATTGCTAGCTTCACGACCGTTCTGTTGCTTCTCTTCTCGCTCTTATTTGCGTATGTTAGCCACCATATATGCTTAGTGCTTGCTGCTGCTCCACCTCACTACCTTCTCCTACCCATAAGCTTAAATAGTCTTGATCTCACGGGTGTGAGATTGCTGAGTCCTTGTGACTCACAGATTCTTCCAAACAGTTGCAGGTGTCGATGATACCAGTGCAGGTGACGCAACTGAGCTCAAGTGGGAGCTCGATGAAGATCTTGTTCGTTGCACTACTAGAAAAAGGTCTATAGATGGGATTGACACTAATGGCGCACCACCTTCTGATACGCCATTAGAGTTGAAACTACTAATGGCGCACCTGGCGCAGGGTGCGCAATTAGTATCAAAAAAAAATTTAACAAGTGCGCCTGTCCAAACATACTAATGGCGTATCCAGACACAGTGCGCCATTACTAGTTGTAACTAGTAATGGCGCACCTGGCCCAGGGTGCGCCATTAGTATCAAAAAAGTTTGTTTTTAACTAGTGCGCCTGTCCAAACATACTAATGACGCATCCGGACACAGTGCGCCATTACTAGTTGTAACTAGTAATGGCGCACCTGGCCCAGGGTGCGCCATTAGTATCAAAAAAAAATTAACTAGTGCGCCTGTCCAAACATACTAATGGCGCACCTGGCCCTGGGTGCGCCATTAGTATAAAAAAAAATTACTAGTGCGCCTGTCCAAACATACTAATGGCGCACCACCAGAAGGTGCACCATTAGTAACCTGGATTACTAATGGCGCATTTAGAGTTGGTGTGCCATTAGTAAGTGGGCAGCAACAAGATATTTTGGACAGCCTCTCCTACCCACACTCACTTTCTCCCCACTTCATTCTCTCCACCTCCTCCTTGTCTCGGGTGCCTCCTCTTTTTCACCTCATTTCCACCATAGATTCATTCAATTTAAGTGGTTAAATTACCTTGTTTTGATAGGTAAGTAAGGGGGGAGCTATATTTATGTTGTTCTCCCTACAACAATGTGCACATGCACTTTTTATGGCCTAGCTAGATCTATGTATGTTCGTGGTGTTGCATATGTTTGTGGTGTTGCATATGTGTTTGTGTTTGGAGGTGTACCGGTATTTGAAATGCGATAGTTGCCAATATTTTGCCGGAATGTTGATTCATTTCCGTTTCGGCGAGAATTTTGGCATTAAGCATTCTTTTTGGTCCTATTTTTAGGGAAAGTCATGCCAAATTTTTTCTTGGTTCTAAAATATCGTTTTGCTCTACCCCGCAGGCGACCATGGTCCGCATGATGACCGAAGGCATCGTGAATAGGTTTTTGAGGTCCGCGAAGGCCGAGATGCTTCAAAAGAACGAGACGGAGATAAGATGTCCGTGTCGAAGATGCAAGCTGAAGAGCCTTATTGCGGACCCGGAATCCTGGCAGGTGCGGGACCACCTGCTCTTGCGTGGTTTCATGGATGGCTATCGGTGGCAAGGTGATGAAGATGACTACGAAGTCGTCCATGGGGGCGGGCAAGAAATGAGGAAGGGCAGCAAGACAACCACCGCGGCTCGGGCGGGCGAGAAGACGAAGAATCCCCAGGAGATGATCACGACGGTGATGCTGTACACAGTCATCATGTAGAAGATGCAGGACATGATGATGAGGAAGATGCCGGAGCAGACGACGGGCATGATCATGAAGATGATGATGCCGGCGGAGCAGACGACGCTGGACCATCGATGGGCTGGGTGCAGGACCCTCATATTCAAGAGCTGCTTCTCAAGCAGACGGATAACGCAAGAGCTGCCGCCCGAGAGAAAGCCAAGATGGATCAACTTGAGTTAGACGCGGTTACTCCATTGTATGAAGGATGCAGGCCCGAGGATACCCGCCTGAAAGTAACGCTCATGGCTCTGGAGATGAAGGTAAAACACAAAATGACCGACGCATGCTTCGACGAGAACATGTCATTCTGGCACGAACGTCTTCCCAAGGGGAACAAGTGCCCGACCAGTTTGGAGGAGGCGAAGAAAATCGTGTGTCCTCTGGATTTACCGCACGTGAAATACCATGTGTGCATGAACAATTGCATCATTTATCGGGACGAGCACGCGGAGTCTACCATATGTCCGGTGTGCGGCGTCACTCGATACAAGAAGAGGAAGAAAGCTCCTCGAAAAGTGGTGTGGTACTTTCCGATCACTCCTCGTCTGCAGCGGTATTTCGCGGACCCTAAGGTAGCAAAGCTCCTGCGTTGGCACGCGGATAGGGAGGAGAAGAAGCGAGAAGATGACGCAAATGATCCGGAGATAGATAAAAAAGACAAGATGCTGAGTCACCCTAAGGATGCGAGCCAGTGGCAAGCGTTGAACTTCGAAGACCTAGAATTTGGGAACGATCCAAGGAACATCGTGCTGGGCGCGAGCACCGATGGAGTCAATCCGTTTGGCAGCCAGAGAAGCACACATAGCACCTGGCCTGTGTTTGTGTGGATGTACAACCTTCCCCCCTGGTTGTGCATGAAGAGGAAGTACATTCACATGAGTATGCTAATTGAAGGACCGAAACAACCAGGGAACGACATCAATCTGTATCTGGGGCTGCTGAAAGAGGAGCTTGACACGCTGTGGAAAACGCCAGCCAATACGTGGGACGCCGCAGAGAAAGAATATTTCCCTATGAGAGCCGCGCTGCTCACGACGGTGCACGACTATCTCGGTTACGGATATGTCGCGGGGCAGGTGGTCCACGGATTTTCTGGATGCGTCAGGTGCATGGATGACACAACGTATCGCCAGCTAGATAGAGATCCCGGGTCTTCGAAAACCGTGTTCATGGGACATCGAAGGTGGCTTCGCGACGATGACCCGTGGAGAAAACGCAAGGATCTATTCGATGGTGAAACCGAACCCCGAGGACGCCCGCGTACGAGGAGCGGCGAGGAAATAGACGAGCTGTTGAAAAATTGGAAAGACTGCCCACTGCCGGGAAAGAAGCAAAAGGCGGCAGAGCCGGGAAAGAAGCGAAAGGCGCCAGAGCCGCTGCTGAAGGTATGGAAAACGAGGTCTGTTTTCTGGGACTTGCCGTACTGGAAGATCCACCGTGTGCCTCACAGCCTTGATGTCATGCATATCACGAAGAACGTGTGCGAGAGTCTGCTTGGTACCCTGCTCAACATGCCAGAGAGGACCAAAGATGGGCCGAAAGCAAGGGCAGACTTGAAATCAATGGGCATCAGGCAGGAGCTTCACGCTATATATGATGATGAGGCGAAGCAGGACACGGAAAGTCGTCGCAAAGGCAAAAAGGCCAAGAAGACCGGAAATGACTACCCTCCCGCGTGCTTCACTCTAAGTCAGGAGGAGATCGAGCAGTTTTTCACCTGCCTCGTAGGAGTAAAACTTCCTTACGGTTACGCGGGGAAGATAAGCAGATACCTAGACCTAGCGAAGCTGAAGTTCAGCGGGATGAAGTCTCACGACTGTCACGTGCTGATGACGCAGATACTTCCAGTTGCAATCCGTGGGATCATGGACGCGCATGTCCGTGAAACGCTATTTGGCCTATGCAACTTTTTCGACGTCATCTCTCAGAAGTCTGTTGGCGTGAGGCAACTCAGAAGGCTACAGGAAGAGATCGTGGTGATACTATGCGAGCTTGAGATGTACTTCCCGCCCGCATTCTTCGACGTTATGGTGCATCTGCTGGTCCATATCGTGGACGATATCATCCAACTCGGGCCGACGTTCCTGCACAGCATGATGCCGTTCGAAAGGATGAATGGTGTCATCAAAGGATACGTTCGCAACATGTCACGTCCAGAGGGAAGCATAGCCAGGGGCTTTCTGACCGAAGAGTGCATCTCCTACTGCACGAATTATCTAGGCATCGAGAACCCCGTTGGTCTGCCCGTCAACAGGCACCTCGGCAGGCTCGCTGGATGGGGTCACCGTGAGGGTCGCCGCGAAATGCATGTCGACTTCGAGGGTCGACTCGCCGACTTTGAAAGAGCAAACCTAGTCGCGCTACAACACATAGACGTGGTCGATCCTTGGGTGGTAGAGCACAAAACCTTTATTAAGAAGACGTACAATGACCGAGGCCAACAGAGGACGGACGGAGATATACTCAAAGAGCACAACTCATGTTTCACGCGTTGGTTCAAGCAGAAGCTTCTGTCGTACCCTTTACATGAGGATTCTTCCGCGGAAGAACAACTCATATTCGCCTTGTCACAGGGCGCCGAGCACAACCTGATGACCTATGAGGCGTACGATATCAACGGCTACACATTCTACACCGAGGCCAAGGACATGAAGAGCGATGGTTATCAGAACTCCGGGGTAACGATGGAATCCTACACCGGTAACGACAAGGACAGATACTACGGAAGGATCGAGGAGATCTGGGAGCTGAGCTACGCTGGAGAGAAGGTCCCGATGTTCCGTGTCAGATGGGCCAAGAGCGTCCTAAAAGAAGACCGGTATTTCACCACCATGGTTATACCCGAAGCCAAATCCAAGACCGCAGGCGCAAACGTCACCGCGAAAAATGAGCCATGGGTACTGGCTTCCCAAGTGGACCAATGCTTCTTCATTACCGACCCGTCAAAGCCCAGTCGTGTTGTCGTGAGGAGAGGCAAAAGGAAGATCATCGGAATGGATGGAGTAGCCAATGAGCAAGACTTCGACAAGTACGGCGACCCGAGAATCGAACATGACGACGATGATGAAGTAGCAGCATACACCACAAGAAGAAGCAGGACCACCCTACCTAAAGGACGTCCGTTCCACAGAAGAACTCCATTTGCGAAAAAGAAGGGCAAGAAGATTGTGAACAGATAGCTAGCTAAGATCGATTGTATTTAAATCGTAGCCTTCATTTCTCGATTGTATTTCATGGGCACTTTTTGAACTATCATGAATATTTTTAAATTTCATGGACACTCGATCTCGATCCCCCTCCATCTCGATCGCTAGCTATCCCACCTCGCCAGATCCGGTCCCCCTCGCCGCCGAGCACCCCCCGGTCCACCAGCCCCCGCACCCCGCGCACCCCCCCGCACCCGCGCACCCTCCCCCGCTCCACCGGCATTACTGTTTGATGATATTTTTAAAAAAATTATTACTGTCTTATAAAAAAATATTATTGTTATGATTTAAACAAGTTTGAACATATTTAAACACAAATAAATATCAAGCAGCATTTTAAATGCATAAAAAAATTGTGGAGCCTGGGAATCAAACCCAGGACCTCCTGGTGTGAGAACTGGCTGCTGACCAGTCGAGCTAGTAGAGGGAACTTGGTGTGGATCAGGTAAGGTGGAAGATAACCTGTTGGCTCGAGCAGAAATCAAAAAAAAAACTAATGGCGCACCAGGGTGAGGTGCGCCATTAGTATGGATGTACTTATGGCGCACCAGGGTGAGGTGCGCCATTAGTATGGATGTACCTGTTGGAAGATAACCTATCCCCTCTCTCTCCCTCGCCCTCGCCCTCGATCCCCTTCCCCTCTCCTCTCCCGACGCCGCTGCCCCGCCGCCTCGACGCCGCCCCGTCGTCCTCGTCTCCGCCCCGACGCCCCGACGTCGCTGCCCCTTCCCCTCTCCTCTCCCGACGCCGCTGCCCCGACCTCCTCCTCGCCCCTCGACGTCGCCCTCGATCCCCTTCCCCTCTCCTCTCCCGACGCCGCCGCCCCGTCGTCCTCGTCCTCGCCCTCCTCCTCGTCCGCGCCACCGCCGCGCCGCTCCGACCTCCTCCTTGTCCCCTCCGGCCTCCTCCGCCTCCTCAGGTACTGCCCCCACCTCTCCCTCCCCCTCCGGCCTCCTCCTTCCCCTTTGTAAATTTTAGGGTGTAGGGTTTGCAAATTTTAGGGTTAGGGCAGTAAATTTTAGGGCAAATCTAGCACAGTTAGCAAAGTTAGAAATCTTTTAGGAAATTAGGGTAGTAGCAAAAACAGTAGCAATTTAAAAAAACAGTACCAAAAAAATTAGGTATAAAAACAGTAGCAAATAAAAAATATTAGCAAATATAGCTAGGGTAATTTTGTTTAGGTATAAAAAACAGTAGCAATTTCAAAAGAATAGTAGCAATTTTAAAAACAGTAGCAAAAAAATAGGTATAAAAACAGTAGCAAATAAAAAAGAGTAGCAAATATAGCTAGGGAAATTTTGTTTAGGTATAAAAACAGTAGCAAATAAAAAAAGCAGTAGCAAATTAAAAAAACAGTAGCAAAAAATTAGGTATAAAAACAGTAGCAAATATAGCTAGGGCAATTTTGTTTAGGTATAAAAAACAGTAGCTACAATTTGTAAAAAGCATGAGCAACTGATCTGATTCATCTCATCCTCTCTCGATCTGCAGGATACAAGTGGAACAAGGCAGGGGCGTAGGTGCTTGCTACTCAGGCACGGCGGCAGAGCCAAGCACACCCTCCTCTCCCAAGGTACCAACCCCTCTTCCTCTCCCCCTGTATATACTGCTGTCCAGTACATTTTTTTGCTCAATTTGCTGCTGTCCAGTACATCTTGTTAAAATTGCTGCTGACCAGTACATCTTTGCAATATATGGTGATGTGTACCATTCTTGATAGGATGTATCAATTGTAGTAGATGGTCAAGAAGATGTATAGAAAAGAAAAATGATGGTTAGGGTGGTGGCCTAGTTGTATAGGATGGTTAGGGTGGTGGCCTAGTTCTTTGGGCTGTCTTTGGCTGTACTTAGAATAATCCGCAGTTCAAAAAAATACCATGTCAAGTGTTCTTTCTCTGAGATGTTATTAAATAGACATTGAGAAAAAAAATGGAACTAAGTTACCTGGAATGATCATATTGGCCAACTATCTTGAAGTAGAGTATTCATATTGGCGAGCTAGCAAGTATATATGATTGGTTCCCTCTTTGCTTTACTTGGTTCAAATTTCAAACTCTGCGTCTTTTTAGTGACAAATCCCAATACGAAAGGCGGAGCGTGCATGCATATTCAGCTCATTACACTTATTCATTGTGGTTGGGGAGTTTTCAAGTGTATATGATGTGTTTACTCTTAGCAGAAATCATTGATAGTTTTATTAATACATCACTTTAACATTGGTATCGGAGAGAAAATACAACTAGGCCACCACCCAACAGTGAGAAATCTGCAATTCTCAGAAAGTAATGGTGGAGATTTTTATTCTTCTAGCCAGCGTAGCTCGAAACTTCCAGCGTAGCTCGAAACTTCCAACTAGGCCACCACCCAACAGTGAGAAATCTGCAATTCTCAGAAAGTAATGGTCAAGAAGATGTATAGGATGTATCGGAGAGAAAAACTTCCAGCGTAGCTCGAAACTTTTTCAATCTTCAATTCTTTGCATACATTGGCACACACCCGACGTTCGTGAAACATCTCGGATGCCACCAGCAGTAACCTGCGCGTCCCTGCTACTGCTACCTGCAGATTGCACAAGTCAATTCTCTGTTTTATTTGCTTTAACATAACGGAATAACTAATGGTGGCTGCCTAATGATGACAGACTAAGTTTCTGATTTATTTTGTTATAGAAGTGTAGATTCATTGGTAGCAATTGTTTTCAGTGTCTCATGTTGCTTGTAGTGTTTTGTCCAAAATGTTGAATGATACTGCTTGGAGATGCATATATTGTTTCACCTCTTCACATGCCAATGTATTTTCCATGTTGTGATGGAGGCCTTTTTTGCCTTGTCCACCCGAGAGGCCCTTGAGTTTGCCGGAATGTCGATTAACTTCCGTTCCGGCAAATTCGGGTACTCCATATGTCCTATTTTCAGCAAAGGTCATGCTGAAATTTTCCGTGAATTTTAGCATGACTTTGCTAAAAATAGGACATATGGGGTACTTGTGACTAATGCATGGGCCGGGGTATCTTAGTAGGTAATTAAGTAGGATCAAGTGCCCCGGCGTACTTGTGACTAATGCATGGCTTTTAGGGTGCCTCGGTGTCGATAAAAACCGAAATGATGAAAGCTTAGGCTTTTAGGGTGCCTCGGCGTCGAAAAACCCTCAATGATAAAAGCTTAGCTTTTAGGATGCCTCGGTGTCGACAAACCCTAAATGATGAGACCATGATCTTGTTCCTTGACAATAACCAACTTTTTGACCAAACTTTGTTCCTATTTAGAGAGAAACATGGCCAACAACGATGAGGCCGGGGGTTCGAGCGTCAAGCCATTCTGGAAGCTGTCCCAGGAGATGGAGGAACAACCTCACTTGTATGAGGACGCCGCCTTCCCCACCGATCCTGAGACCACTGATGGTACCGCCGAGGATGACCCCACTGATGCCACCACTGATGGTGCCGCCGAGGATGCCACCACTGATGATGGCGGCGCACGCACAGATGGCAGCCAACCGAAGAGGCAACGGAAGGACCGGCGCCCGACCGTGCTCCGCACCCTCAAGGAGGAAGTTACTGAAGTGGACTCCGACGGGAATCCAACGGCGCCCGAACGAATAGTCAAGGGGTACTCGCTTCAGCTCGGGTGCATTCTCCGGAGCACCGTCTCGATCAACACCGAGAACCTGAGGCATCCTGACCGAGGGAATTTGCGCAACCTCCTCTTCACGAAGCTGCACGAACGATACAAGTTCCCCGCTGAATTTGAAAACACAAGCCTCAAAGGGAATAAAGTGAACAATGCTGCCCTCACGAAGATGAGCAAGGCCCTGTCTACTTGGAAAAGCAATGTGAAGAGAATGATCGAGAAAGGTGAGAGTTATGAGAAGATCAAGGAGAAAAATCCTTCGATCACCGAAGATGACTACAACGACTTCAAGATCAATTGCTCGAGCACCGCAAACTCCGAATCAAGTAAGTGGGGGAAAGAAATGCGGGAGCTGAACTTAGGGGAACACACACTCGGTCCCGGCGGTTACAGAGTGGCGGAGCCTATATGGGACAAGGAGGAGGCGGACCGTGCCGAGCAAGGCCTACCGCCCCTCTTCGATAAATACGGTGACAAGCAGACCAGGAACTTTGTCAGGGCCCGGTACAAGAAGGACCCGAAAACAAAGGAGCTTACCACGGATCCGAAGACCAGGGCGCTTGAGCTTGTTCTGGTAAGGAATACACCCCCTCGTAATTAGCTCCATATGGTTGCATTCTAATTAATGAAGCCAAATTTCTAAATGGTTCACATTCCTTCCGCAGGCGACTGAAAGCAGTAGCGCGGGGTCGACTAAGAGCAACCCTTGGGACACCACTCTAAATAGGGCGTTGAATGTAATGAAGAACAAGGATAAGCTCAGTAAGCCGACGTCAGCTGGTCGTGTGGCCGGCAAAGGCTTGTCGACAAAATGGTCGTCATACTATGACACTGCTGGGCGAAAGGAGAAAAAGACCAGCTCGGAAAGCCAGGCGCGCGAGGTTCAAGAACTCAGGGCACAGGTGGCGCGGATTCCGGAGATTGTCCAAGAGCAAGTGCAACAACAACTCGGAGCGACGATCACCGCCATTGTGCCTACCTTGATCCAGGGGATTAGTGCGTGGATTGCGGGCGGCCAACAGGGGCCGCCCCCGATTCCTAGCTTCACGGCCAGCAACTCGCAGAACGCGATGGCGGGGCCATTGGTGTCTCCGGCGGAGGCGGCATTGGTGTCTCCGACGCCGGCACGGGAGCTTAATGCACCCGGGTGTACGCCGGCCGGCACCTCTGCAGCAAGCGGCCCCTCCGTCAACTGCACGCCCGCCGTTGGCGGTGCCTCGACATTAGCCGAGCTCGACGCCATCATCACGGTAACTAATTAAGCCTCTCTCGGCCGAGGACTTCATCTCCTTGCCTTTGACTGGGCATCCCTAACGCCCTACATGTTTTCGCAGGGCGCCGCCGACGTTCCGTGCACTCTCCTGCACTTCGTGAACAACGAGTTGGTCGATGTCGCCAAGGGCAAAATCGTTCAACCGGGCAACCCCTTGTTCCACGGTACCCAGATGCCACCCAACTTGTTTAGGGTTCAACTGGTTCGGGTGCTGCCAGGCTGCGACGAGGTGTTACCTCCGATTCGACCCATCGGGGCCGACGATGATGACGTGATGAACCTCAGCGCCTGCCTGAGCTGGCCCCTGCTTTGGCCGAAGAGCCAGATTCGTTTGGGGGCGGGGGACACCACCCCAAAGACAACACCGCCAGTCGTGCCGGCGCCAAGTCGGCCCCATGGCAAGACCGCCGCAACGGTGCCGGACATCCCTATGCCACTGGATCCAAACATGCATATGGCACAGGATCAGAACGACGACGACGACGATACATTTGCCAACGTCGATCAGTACTTTGCCGATCATGGGGACGGTGGCGACTTCATGGGGCCTCCTTCTCAAGAACCCAACCCAACAAAAGACGTGTGCGATCTAGCTGGTACCGCGGAGAAGCCAAGTTGCAACAGGCGTCGTCTGCAGTTCAGCTCTCAGGAGACGCCTCCAGCTGCCGACTTCACCGAGCCTCAGATAGGCGAGGTGCCAAATATGATCAGCCCCAACACACTCAAGAAGGCGGTCTGTGAGCAGAACTCGGTCCCATTACAGGAGATCAAGAAGAAGGCACGCAAAAGAAAGACTAACAAGGGTGCGGGCCAGCCGGCACCGAGTACGATCCGTGCTCAGGACGGGCCACCTTCAACTGCGGATATCTCGAGGAGGGTGCATGTGGCGGGTAGGCCGATGCTACCGAGAAATATGCTCGATGCTGCAACCGGTGCTATGCGGAGTCTGCATGACAGTGTTCTTTCTTTGGAGAAGCGGCGTCTCCGAGAGAAGGATGTGGCATACCCGGTTTTCGCGGCCAAGGTGCCAGAGGGCAAGGGCTTTGTGGATAACTCCATCGGGGGTACGATCGTCCTGCGGTTTGATGACATCCACGCTATGTTGAACCTTCATCCGCTGCACTACACCTTCGTTCGGCTATTTTCGCTGAGTATGGAGATGCGGATCATTCGCGACAAGACCCCGGACATCGTGATAGTCGACCCCTTCTACATGCGTGCCAAGATCTTGGGCAGCGCTGGGGACCGGCAAGTCGCGAGTTCTTACCTCGAAGGCGTCATTCTGGCAAACCAAGATAAGGATAACTTCCTCGTGCCTTACTTTCCCGAGTAAGTCCTCCCCTCAACCGCCCCGTAACATATGAATTCTTAGATTTCGATCGTTTTTCTTTTAACATTCCGTGTTTTCTGCAGTGACACACATTGCACGCTCATCCTCCTAAGCCCCAAATATTCCATGGCCACGTATTTCGACCCGGACCGTCAGTCGAACGTAGACTACACAAATGTCAAGAAGGTTCTTGATGATGTTCTCCCCGGCTACGTCAAATCTGGAGGCACCTTCACCAGGCCTATTCGTAAGTACGGCAAGCACGTGTTCTCCCACAATACGACATTCTGCTGCGTCAAGCAGCCGCCTGGCGGTCAGAAGGGTGCCTACTACGCCATCCATCACATGCGGGCGATCGTACGGGACCATCATCAACTACTGCTACCGAGTAGACTCAAAGATTGGGCCGCGAGCGTGTCGGCAATCCAGGACGCGGACATCAGACAAGAATTCTTTCGCATCCAGTCGGAGTTTGCGGAAATCATCCATCAAGATGTCCTTCGTACCTCGGGGCAGTTCTACCTCAGAAATCAACCGTCCAACAGTGACATCGACACAATCCTACAAATGCAGGCTGACAACGCCCGTTGTTTCATGACTCCCACGATAGACGGCGGCTTCATCCACGCTCCGGTCCCTTGAGTCGAGTCGAAAGCAGTGATGCTGTGTCTAGTTCTGAAACATCGATTGGCTCATGTTGTAATTAAACTTTAATGAACTTGTAGTATGTCTCTTTGGTTTCGAGAGTCCTTCAACTTAGATGTAATCGATGCTATTAATGTCTTGCTTTTCTCTTCCGATCGTTCTGTTGCATACTTATATATTGCTTATGTATTGTCTGTGAATTGGTACTAACGTTTCGTTTGGCTACTGCATAGCGATGCCGTGGTATGTCGTGTACAAGGGTAAGGTTCCCGGAGTCTACGACGACTGGGAGGAGTGTCGGAGACAGGTTCACCGATTCAGCGGTAACAGTTACAAAGGGTACGCCACTAGGGCCGAGGCCGAATCTAGATACGCGCGCTATCTAGCGGGAGAGGGGAGGGAGCGTTGGAGGAACCGGATGAAGACGAGTTTCATCGTGATGATGCTCATCGTGATGACCGCAGCTCTCTTCTATGTGATGGTAGTTTAGATGATCGATATCGACTTGTAATGTGAAGACAAACTCGCGGTCTCGAGACTTGTAATATAATGTTCTATCTTTGTTCGGTCTTTTCAATTCGGAGACTAATATGATGAATTGTATTCGGAGACTAAAATGATGAATTGTATTCAGAGACTAATCTTCTATTGTATTCGATGAATCTGTTGTTGATGTGTGCTGTCTATATTTTGTCCAATTATACATTTTGTAACCTGTGCAAAAAACAGAAAATTAAAAAAAAAACTAATATTCATACTAATGGCGCATCACATCATAGTGCGCCATTAGTATGCCAAACGATACTAATGGCGCATCACTAAACAGTGCGCCATTAGTATGCCGAAGTTACTAATGGCGCATCATGTTGTTGTGCGCCATTAGTATGCCAAAGCACCTGGGTATACATGGCCCCCTGGGAGGCATACTAATGGCGCACTGTTGTATATACTAATGGCGCATCTGGGGTGCGCCATTAGTATACCAGATACTAATGGCGCACCAGTGGTGCGCCATTAGTAAAATATACTAATGGCGTGCTACTAATGGCGCACCACTAATGCGCCATTAATGGCCAAATTAGGTGCGCCATTAGTAGGCCTTTTCCTAGTAGTGTTGTGTTGTTTCGTTTCCTGTTGATCAGTAGTGGAGCCCAGTTGGGACGATCGGGGATCTAGCATTTGGGGTTATCTTCTTTTCTTTTGGTTCCGTAGTCGGACCTATGTGTGTACTCTGATTGATGTATGATTTATTTATGTATTGTGTGAAGTGGCGATTGTAAGCCAACTCTTTATCCCTTTCTTGTTCATTACATGGGATTGTGTGAAGATGACCCTTCTTGCGACAAAACCACAATGCGGTTATGCCTCTAAGTCGTGCCTCGACACGTGGGAGATATAGCCGCATCGTGGGCGTTACAATCGTATCCAGCCTCCATTGCGCATGGCAGCCGCAACAACTTCTGTATCCTCCTGGTCCGAGCATGCCCACAACCCGTACAAGCAGCTATTCCCCAGCCTCCTTGCATATTCCTCGATGTTTGAATAGCTTAGCATGTTTTTTCTTTGACTCCTTTGCCTTTGAAGTTTTGACATGCTATTCTTATTCATCTCAAGCTGAGCAAGATGCTATCCAGTACCTGTGTAGAGAGCTTGAGAACTACGGACTGCTCCTGTGTGAGAGAAGTCTGATCAGCCAATTCCTATATATAATGTAAGCTACTTTCATATCTTTGTCAGTGAAAATATTGCTTTGTTCTTTCCTGATCCTATTTTGTTAGCATGCTATTTTATATTTTTGGGCCTACCTTAAGAAACATAACATTAGTGAAGAAGTTCCGGCAAAGTGTGGAGCACGTGCGGACGGCGGAAGGTGTTCCGGCAATGCGTTAGAGGCGAGATTGGATGCTTCTGGGGCTGGTTAGGCAAATTAAAATGTGAAGGAAAGCTTCTTCATGACTATAATACCGGGAACAAAGGTGACCACATGCATCAGAAGGTCTCGTCAACAACTAAGAAGAGCACGATGGCAGATCCTTCTCAAGGCATCATGGGGCTGGATCACAAAATCTTTACCACCAAAATTAAATACATAGCAACGAAAAAAGTTAAATACATTAACAGCTGTAAAAAAATCACAACAACCTATTAGCAGCAACATTTCAGTTGCTAAGTGATCACATCCATAAACAGACCCACCTATGCACTTACGGCAGAGTTTTTGAAATTTTAGGTCTGCTATAAATACCAATACTAAGGTTAAATAATACATATTAGAAGCTACATGCATTTGAAGGGACACCACTCATGTCCTCTAGAATTTTCACCGTGTCCCAAGGAAACATTGTTCACCTCATGAGGAAACATTGGTTCAACAAGAAGGAAAGAGCACAAAGAGCTATGAAAATTCACATCAAAGTAATTTGATCTCACAAGAGAAGTTGAACAAGCTAGTTAAGCATAGTGGCAAGCTCATGAATGTATCGCCCCATCTGCCTACCATGAGATGGGCTGCAGAAAATGAACTGACTGTATCATGGGATTGGAGCTACATCAACATACTGAAGATGTAAAGATAACTGGAAATATATATCAACCTATCATGAGTGTGAGAGAAGTGAAAAACAAGGAATTGATGGTAAAAATCACCACCGTTATAATTGTCATTTATGATCTTACTGCAAAAAGTACCAGGGTGAGCAATCAAAAAGAAAAATCATGAATACTAATAGGAAAATTGCAGAGCCATCATTAAACCTATATGTCTACGAATGTAAATAAAAATGGGAAGAACAGTACCAATATTTTTTGCTGAAATTAATGAATGGATTGTCCCAATTTAACTTGAAGGATGAAACTTTCCAATTTTGGATGCCCCAAAATTGTACAGAAACTAAATCAATAAAAATGGTCATGCTAAAAGACATCATCTTTGAGAAATCCTTTATTCAAGGCAGCCTACTGCTTGTGCTTGAATTGGACCAGGTGATGGGCAGCAGCAACGTTTGTAGCCCATAATTGCTTAACTCATGGTTACTCACCTCCATGCAAGAACCAAGAACCAACACTTCTGTACATACTCATTACTCGGTACATATCCTATACCAAGTTAATGTTATGTCATTATAAATGTTGAATCAGGGGAGAGAGAGGGGTGGCGGCTGGGATAGAAGATGGCCTGGTATTGTATTCTATTGGAGTTAGGGTTTCCTGTACAAGGGGGCAGCACATATATAGGCTGCTGGGTTACATGGACCACATGGGCCACATGGGACACATGGGCCACATGGGCCATAAGCGCACACACACACTGAAATACAGATAAGACACAACCCAACACTCCCCCTCAAGAGGGATGATAGATATCTATCATGCCCATCTTGTCACAAGCAAGATTGCTCTCCCTGGTTCCCAAACCTTTTGTCAGACAGTCGGCGACTTGTTGTCCAGAGCTCACATGAGTTATCTTGATGATTCCTGCATCCAGTTTCTCTTTGATAAAGAATTTGTCTATCTCCACATGTTTTGTTCTGTCATGTTGCACTGGATTATTAGCAATGCTGATTGCAGATTTGTTGTCACACCACACATTCAGAGGATCTTGTCTGAGCACTTTCAGCTCAAGCAGAAGGCCTCTTACCCATAACATCTCACTCAGCCCTTGAGACATTGCCCTATACTCAGCTTCTGCAGTTGATTTTGACACCACCGGTTGTTTTTTGCTTCTCCATGATACCAAATTTCCACCAACAAACACACAATAGCCAGAGGTTGATCGTCTACCATCAAGACAGCTAGCCCAATCAGCATTGCTATAACCGTCAACATTCAAATGGCCATTACTCTTGAACCAGAGTCCCATACCAGGGCTGCCCTTTAGATACCTCATGATTCTATAGACTGCATCAAGGTGTCCACTTCTGGGGTCATGCATATATCTACTTACTACACTTACTGCATATGTAATATCTGGTCTAGTGTGACACAAGTACAGAAGTTTGCCAACCAATTGTTGATATTTTTCTTTGTTAACTTGTACACCCATCTGTGCTGTCAATTTGTGATTTTGTTCAATGGGAGTTGGGGCTGCTCAACATCCAAGCATTCCCATATCACTTAGGAGCTCTAAGGTATACTTCCGCTGAGACAGGGCTATTCCCCTCTTTGATCTTGCAACTTCGATACCCAGGAAATATTTTAGCTGACCAAGATCCTTAACTTCAAATGCTTTGCCTAGGCATTTCTTTAGTCTTCCAATCTCCTCTTCATTGTCTCCCGTTATTATGGTGTCATCCAGATATACTGCAAGAATAGTAATCTGTTGCTTGGAATGTTTATAGAAAACAGTGTGATCTCCATTGCATTGTTTATACTCCATACTGCAAACTGCTTGTCTGAACCGGTCAAACCAAGCCCTTGGCGATTGCTTCAAACCGTAGAGAGATTTTCTCAATCTACAAACCTTCCCAACAGTCCCAGGTGTAGAAAGTCCAGGAGGAATTTCCATGTAGACTTCCTCTTGTAGATCTCCATGTAAAAAGGCATTTTTTACATCAAGTTGGTGTAGTGGCCATCCAAAGTTAGCTGCACATGAGATTAGAATCCTCACTGTATTCATCTTTGCAACTGGGGTGAATGTTTCGTCATAATCAATACCATATGTTTGGCTGTACCCTCTGGCTACTAGTCTTGCCTTGTAACGCTCAACCTTACCCTTAGGATTCTGCTTCACTGTGAAGATCCACTTACAACTGACTGCCTTCTTCCCATATGGAAGATTAGCTAGCTCCCATGTTTTGTTCTTTCTCAGGGCCTCCAACTCTTCCCTCATGGCTTCACACCACTTTGGATCTTGTCTTGCTTCTTTCCAGTCTTTAGGAACAATCACGGCTTGAAGTGATGCGACAAATGCTCTAAATGAAGGTGATAGGGCTTCATAGGTGACATAATTACTGATGTCATGCTCAAGATTTCCCTTGCTCAAAGTTTTCCTTGCTACTTCCTTCTTGAGAGCAATTGGTAGGTTAGGTGATACTTCTTCAGTACTTGAATTCTCATATGACTCCACTTCAGATGAGCTTCCTGTCGCTTGAGTTTCTTCTGACTGCTCCCCCTGTTCCATAGTTTCTTTTGACTGCTCCTCATGCACTTGTTCCTCCACAACTCTCTTCCTTCTTGTATACACCTGAGGATTCCTTTCCTCATTTGGTCTCTGCCACCTCTGCTGTTCAGCCCCATCAACTACAACTGGAATGAAGGATCCCACTATTTTCGGGGTTGGTATTGGCTGCTCCTTGTCGCCATTGGCGCTGCACTCACCACTCAAGTTGCACTCCCCTCTTGACCACCCTGCATAGATTGTGAGTGGTCAAGTTCTTCGAATAAAGTGCTGAGATCTGTCTTCTCACCATAGAAAGGCTCAGATTCTCGAAAGGTGACATCCATACTTACAAATGTGCGCCTTTCAGCAGGACTCCAACACTTATAGCCTCGCTGCCCTGCAGGATATCCAACAAATATGCATTTTACAGCTCGTGGATCCAGCTTTCCCACTGCTGGTCTGTGATCTCTAACGAAGCAGGTGCACCCAAATAACTTTGGAGGAACTGAGAATTTGTTCTCCCCAAATAGCATCTCACATGGGGACTTCATACCAAGCATTTTTGAAGGCATCCGGTTGATCAGGAACGTTGCAGTCATGACAGCTTCACTCCACAAGAATTTTGGCACATTCATGGTGAACATAAGTGATCGAGCCACTTCTAAAATGTGTCGGTTTTTTGTTTCTGCAACACCATTCTGAGCAGGGGTATCTGGACATGATGTTTGGTGCATTATGCCTTGTGCTGACAGGAAACCTCCAAATTGCTTGTTTACATATTCAGTTCCATTGTCAGATCCGACCACCTGCACCTGCACATTAAATTGGTTTCGCACATAGGCATAAAACTCCTGAAAACATTGGAATACCTCATCTTTATGTCGCATGAGGTACACCCAAGTCATGCGAGTGTGGCAGTCTATAAATGTCACAAAATATTTCATTCCTAACAGAAACAACAGGACATGTCCACACATCAGAGTGAATTAGCATAAACGGGGATATACTCCTTAGCCCCTTACTCAAATATGAGATTCTTGTGTGCTTTGCATATTCACATGCATCACACATAAGCTTACTCTTGTCTACTCCACGCATTACATCCGGAAACATCTTACTCATCTTATCAAAAGCCATATGCCCCGTGCGACAGTGATGGATCATCGCCATTGTCTCACTTACTCCAACTAGTACAGCCAAAATAGGACTAGCACCAGACCTAGACACATCACGATCCATATACCACAATCCACTATGCCTGGTTCCTGTCCCAAGTTTCCTTCCAGTCATCCTCTCCTGAATCAAACATATTTTCTTATCAAGAGTTATTCGGCAATCTATCTGATCAATCAAAGCACTTAGAGAAAGCAAGTTCACAGGAAAAGCTGGAACATGTAATACATCAGATAATTTAATAGTGGGTGTACATTGAACTGATCCAACTCCTTTAATCGGTTGTGAGGTGCCATCAGCAGTTTGTATTGTTTCACAATGTGTAATTGGGTACTGAGTATATGATTCAAACTCAGTTGAGGTACCCGCAACATGCTTGGATGCTCCAGAATCTAATATCCAATCTGGAAGGAAATCATGTGTGGATATAGATGCATTTGCAAAATTACCTTCCCCTGTGTAGACAAAGTGGGCAAAGTTCCCAAAGATGTTGTCCTCCTGGCTTCTACTCTTCGACTCCCCTTGAGAGGTTGTTGACGTCCCTTCTTGTGTTGCCAAGTTAGCCAAGTTTTCTTTGAAGCCACTGGAATAATTCGAACCCCTAGAGTTACCTCTGCCTCTAACTCCCCGGTATCCACATCGGCTGTAACCTCTTCCCCTACCACGTATTTCTCTGCGTTGTGCTGTGCAATTGATGCTTATGTGACCTTTCTCTCCACAGTTGAAGCACTCTCTTGTCTCCTTCCATTCAGACACAGTAAATGCTGAGCGAGATGCATTCGCTTCTCCAGTCCTGGTCAACTTCAACCTGACCTCCTCCTGTGCCATTGCTGCAACTGCCTCCTCAAGTGAGGGGAGCTTTGGCTGATGAAACAACCCAGCACGCCTCCCTTCAAATTCTGAGCTAAGTCCCTTCAAGAATTTCATCACTCTCCTATGCTCTACCCACTTCTTAGTAGCAACTATACATTCTGAATGTGGTAACTCCAGTGGATCATAGTGGTCTAAGTCAGCCCACAAATGCTGCAGTTCTGCTACATACTCCATCACCGACTTATCCCCTTGTTTTAGCTCATTTACTCTATCCTCAATCTGCGCCATAAGCATTATGTTCCCTTTCCTGGAGTACAATGTTTCCAGGGTTTTCCATACCTCTGCTGCATGGGGAAGAGTCTCCATGGCTGCTGCAATGGATGGGGTCAAGGAGTTCAGCAGCCATGCCACCACCAGAGAGTCAATGACACTCCACTTCTTCCACTCTTCACTTGCCCTGTTTGCCGGTTCATCTACTTCCCCTCTGACATAGCCTTCCAGCCCCTTTGTCCTCAATATTAGCAATGCCCTTCTGGACCAGCTTAGGTAGTTTGTGACCCCTTCCATCTTGATTTCATTTGGCATCAGTTCTATTTTCTGTATCACCTCAGGCTGAGGAACAAGCGCACCTGGGGAAGCCACACCCTCTACCTTGACAGTGATGAGCTCAGCTAGCTTCTCCAACGCCTTTACCAACCCCTGGTTGTCCCCCATCTTTCCAATCTTGAATCACACCACTAGCAACCTCCAGCAACCACTGCTCCCCACTTTCACCTCTCTACTACCTCCTCCCCTCAGATCTGGGATTCCACCTCTCCTTCTTCCACACAAGCCTTCTCCTCTCAGACAATCGCCAGCAAGCACAACCAACCAACCACCATCACCACTGCTGGGATTGGGAACCCAAGCTCTGACACCATGTTGAATTAGGGGAGAGAGAGGGGTGGCGGATGGGATAGAAAGATGGCCTGGTATTGTATTCTATTGGAGTTAGGGTTTCCTGTACAAGGGGGCAGCACATATATAGGCTGCTGGGTTACATGGGCCACATGGGCCACATGGGTCATAAGCGCGCGCGCGCGCACACACACACACACACACACACACACTGGAATACAGATAAGACACAGCCCAACAATAAAACTTGGTAGAGTCTAGTAATACTTGGATAGAAAAATAAATGCTCTACAAGCATACAGCTGAAGCAGAATACCTTATCAGACATGACTCTCTTTCTATTTCGCAGGTAAGTTGTGAAAGCAATACAGTAGCCAAAAGTCAAAACCAATTAAGGTAATAATAAGTATGCTCCCCTCAGAAATACAACCTAAGCTCCTAAAGAAAAAGAAGAAACAATGGTTAGTCTCATGCAAGAAATTCTGAAGAAAATGATGAGACATACTTTCTCGACCTTTGGAAACAAAGATGCAGAAAAAGGAGGGACATACAAAACTTATACATGTGGAAGTACCATCAGACAGCTAGCTGGATCCCCTCCTCGTCAGATCCAGTGTAGTGCAACGATGTCATTTGGGGGAGTATATCCAATGTTTAATCAACAACTGACGATGAGCTTAAATTGGTTGAGCAAGAGTGTTTGCACTGCAGCCTTGTTTTCAATCTCTGCTCATACTACCATTCCCCTTCCAAAACTAACCATCCTATCAATAGTACTGCCAATGTTGCAATCCTTTTTATCCGAGCCAACTGCAGTTGAACCTTGGGCAGAGTCATGTGTGTGGCCGCCCTAATTGAGCATCAAAGCCGAGTCCAGCATTTGTCGGGTGCCATAGCCGCCTCCTTCTCAGCACCGTAGCGGCTGTGCCTCAGGTTCCATCCCTTGTTGCGTAGTCAGAGGCAGGGGACAGAAACAACATCTAAAACAGGGAATTGCATCCAATGAATATCAAGGGAATATATACCTCTGGTATAGCCGCCGGCGGCGACATTGGACGGTTGGACTAACGTTCTTGTTCCTCCGGCGAACTCGGTGTTTCTTCCTCCGGCGAACTCTGCGGCGACATTGGATGTTTCGATGAAAATTGCAATTTCGACGGAATTTGATGGAGCTTCTGGCCCAAGGACGCAACCTGATGGAGATTCTGGCCGGGGACCCTTCCTTCTTATACCAGGCAACTCAAATCAGGGTAGGGAAATCCATTGATTGCAGTTGGAGAAGGACACGGTCCCTAATCACGACACGGGAGCAACAACTCGGACATTGGGAGGTGACCGTGGCGGCTGCGGCGGCTGGAGGACGCGAGCCTCGTCACGGCCGCTCGTAGGGCCATGCCCTTCCTTCCTTGGCAGCGCGAGATGGGGGGAGAAGGGGAGCACGGGAGCCGGAGAGTCCAGATCGGCGGCGGCCAACGCTGGTCAGGAGGAGTTCGTGCGTGTTGAGAGGAAGAAGAAGGAGATGTCCGCGTGTGCGTGCGCTTTTAGAAGTTTTTCTTTTCAATACTGGACGACCCATAAGAGAAGGCTCATAATAAAAGGATCAATGTAAGAGAAGGCCCGTAATTAAAACCATTAAGCTACGCGTGGAGGGCGGCCAACCAGCTATGCCACATGGCGCAAGCTGGTTGGCCGCGGTGAGAAATCTTTTACAAATTTTTTAGATGAAGGTGTGGATTATTTTTTAAATGTATTTTTTCAGATGGAGATGAGGACCTGTGGTATTTTTTAAATGAAGGGTTATGCAAAGTGTCACTCGCTGGTAGGCTGTTGTGGTATTTTTTTTTCTTTTTTCTTTTTTACATTTTTAGATGAAGGTGAGAATATATTTTTTGAGATGTTTTTTAGACGGAGGCGAGGACTCTATGTTTTTTTTTAAATGAAAACATGCGCACAACTTTCTCTTAGGCGGCGTCACAGGGTAGCGCCCCAATCACTAGTAAAAGGATCAATAGCGCGAGTGCGTGCGAGGTACCAAATTTTATTAGTACCACCTCGCATATATCTATATCTATACCTATACCTATATATATATATATATATTGGGTAACGTAGTAATTTCAAAAAATTTCCTACGCACACGCAAGATCATGGTGATGCATAGCAACGAGAGGGGAGAGTGTTGTCCACGTACCCTCGTAGACCGACAGCGGAAGCGTTATCACAACGCGGTTGATGTAGTCGTACGTCTTCACGATCCGACCGATCAAGTACCGAACGCACGGCACCTCCGAGTTCTACACACGTTCAGCTCGATGACGTCCCTCGGACTCCGATCCAGCCGAGTGTTGAGGGAGAGTTTCGTCAGCACGACGGCGTGGTGACGATGATGATGTTCCACCGACGCAGGGCTTCGCCTAAGCTCCGCAACGGTATTATCAAGGTGTAATATGGTGGAGGGGGGCACCGCACACGGCTAAGAGAACTCAAGGATCAATTGTTGTGTCTCTGGGGTGCCTCCCTGCCCCCGTATATAAAGGAGCAAGGGGGAGGCAGCCGGCCAAGGGGAGAGGCGCGCCATAGGGGGAGTCCTACTCCCACCGGGAGCAGGACTCCTCCTTTCCTTGTGGGAGTAGGAGAAGGGAAGGGGGAAGGAGAAAGAAGGAAGGGTGCACCCCCCTTCCCTAGTCCAACTCGGACCAGACCATGGGGAGGGGTGCGGCCACCTTTTGAGGCCTTTCTCTCCTTTCCCGTATGGCCCATTAAGGCCCAATACGAATTCCCGTAACTCTCCGGTACTCCGAAAAATACCCGAATCACTTGGAACCTTTCCGAAGTTCGAATATAGTCGTCCAATATATCGATTTTTACGTCTCGACCATTTCGAGACTCCTCGTCATATCCCCGATCTCATCCGGGACTCCGAACTCCTTCGGTACATCAAAACTCAATAAAACTGTCATCGTAACGTTAAGCGTGCGGACCCTACGGGTTCGAGAACTATGTAGACATGACCGAGACACGTCTCCGGTCAATAACCAATAGCGGGACCTGGATGCCCATATTGGCTCCCACATATTCTACGAAGATCTTTATCGGTCAGACCGCATAACAACATACGTTGTTCCCTTTGTCACCGGTATGTTACTTGCCCGAGATTTGATCGTCGGTATCTCGATACCTAGTTCAATCTCGTTACCGGCAAGTCTCTTTACTCGTTCCGTAACACATCATCCCGCAACTAACTCATTAGTCACAATGCTTGCAAGGCTTATAGTGATGTGCATTACCGAGTGGGCCCAGAGATACCTCTCCGACAATTGGAGTGACAAATCCTAATCTCGAAATACGCCAACCCAACAAGTACCTTTGGAGACACCTGTAGAGCACCTTTATAATCACCCATTTACGTTGTGACGTTTGGTAGCACACAAAGTGTTCCTCCGGTAAACGGGAGTTGCATAATCTCATAGTCATAGGAACATGTATAAGTCATGAAGAAAGCAATAGCAACATACTAAACGATCGAGTGCTAAGCTAACGGAATGGGTCAAGTCAATCACGTCATTCTCCTAATGAGGTGATCTCGTTAATCAAATGACAACTTATGTCTATGGCTAGGAAACATAACCATCTTTGATTAACGAGCTAGTCAAGTAGAGGCATACTAGTGACACTCTGTTTGTCTATATATTCACACATGTATTATGTTTCCGGTTAATACAATTCTAGCATGAATAATAAACATTTATCATGATATAAGTAAATATATAATACTTTATTATTGCCTCTAGGGCATATTTCCTTCAGTCTCCCACTTGCACTAGAGTCAATAATCTAGTTCACATCGCCATGTGATTTAACATCAATAATTCACATCACCATGTGATTAACACCCATAGTTCACATCTCTATGTGACCAACACTCAAAGGGTTTACTAGAGTCAATAATCTAGTTCACATCGTTATGTGATTAACACCCAAAGAGTACTAAGGTGTGATCATGTTTTGATTGTGAGATAATTTTAGTCAACGGGTCTGTCATATTCAGATCCGTAAGTATTTTGCAAATTTCTATGTCGACAATGCTCTGCACGGAGCTACTCTTAGCTAATTGCTCCCACTTTCAATATGTATCCAGACCGAGACTTAGAGTCATCTAGATTAGTGTCAAAACTTGCATCGACGTAACCCTTTACGACGAACCTTTTGTCACTTCCATAATCGAGAAACATATCCTTATTCCACTAAGGATAATTTTGACCGCTGTCCAGTGATCTACTCCTAGATCACTATTGTACTCCCTTGCCAATATCAGTGTAGGGTATACAATAGATCTGGTACACAGCATGGCATACTTTATAGAACCTATGGCCAAGGCATAGGGAATGACTTTCATTCTTTTTCTATCTTTTGCCGTGGTCGGGCTTTGAGTCTTTACTCAATTTCACACCTTGTAACACAGGCAAGAACTCTTTCTTTGACTGTTCTATTTTGAACTACTTCAAAATCTTGTTAAGGTATGTACTCATTGAAAAAACTTATCAAGCGTCTTGATCTATCTCTATAGATCTTGATGCTCAATATGTAAGCAGCTTCACTGAGGTCTTTCTTTTGAAAAACTCCTTTCAAACACTCCTTTATGCTTTGCAGAATAATTCTACATTATTTCCGATCAACAATATGTCATTCACATATACTTATCAGAAATGTTGTAGTGCTCCCACTCACTTTCTTGTAAATACAGGCTTCACCGCAAGTCTGTATAAAACTATATCCTTTGATCAACTTATCAAAGCGTATATTCCAACTCCGAGATGCTTGCACCAGTCCATAGATGGATTGCTGGAGCTTGCATATTTTGTTAGCACCTTTAGGATTGACAAAACCTTCTGGTTGCATCATATACAACTCTTCTTTAATAAATCCATTAAGGAATGCAGTTTTGTTTATCCCTTTGCCAGATTTCATAAAATGCGGCAATTGCTAACATGATTCGGACAGACTTAAGCATAGATACGAGTGAGAAACTCTCATCGTAGTCAACATCTTGAACTTGTCGAAAACCTTTTTGTGACAATTCTAGCTTTGTAGATAGTGACACTACTATCAGCGTCCGTCTTCCTCTTGAAGATCCATTTAATCTCAATGGCTCGCCGATCATTGGGCAAGTCAATCAAAGTCCATACTTTGTTCTCATATATGGATCTTATCTCAGATTTCATGGCCTCAAGCCATTTCGCGGAATCTGGGCTCACCATCGCTTCTTCATAGTTCGTAGGTTCGTCATGGTCTAGTAACATAACCTCCAGAACAGGATTACCGTACCACTCTGGTGCGGATCTTACTCTGGTTGACCTACGAGGTTCAGTAATAACTTGATCTGAAGTTCCATGATCATCATCATTAACTTCCTCACTAATTGGTGTAGGAGTCACAGGAACAGATTTCTGTGATGAACTACTTTCCAATAAGGGAGCAGGTACAGTTACCTCATCAAGTTTTACTTTCCTCCCATTCACTTCTTTCGAGAGAAACTCCTTCTCTAGAAAGGATCCATTCTTAGCAACGAATGTCTTGCCTTCGGATCTGTGATAGAAGGTGTACCCAACTGTCTCCTTTGGGTATCCTATGAAGACACATTTCTCCGATTTGGGTTTGAGCTTATCAGGATGAAACCTTTTCACATAAGCATCGCAACCCCAAATTTTAAGATACACCGTTGAATGATTAAAAGAAAGATCGCGCCGGTTGAATTAAATGGCTTGAATTAGGTAACAACCTCGAAAGAACTTGAACGGATTGGGAATGGAAATGTGAATCTTCTGAGGTATCTTGTACACTCCGGAACCAATGAATGGCGAGAAGTGGATGATTAAAAGGTACACCAGCATGAGAAAGCATTTGAAAGGAGGAAAGGGCTATAATCAACACTATAAGCTTGAATTGGATCCACCGGAGAAGAAACAACAACGAAGGATGATGAACTTGAAACTGTTGAGCATCTTCATGGGAACTCACCGGATAAGAACATTGACGGGAAAGAATGGAGAAACTTCACCTCCATAAGATGGATACGTGATTAAGAAATCTGAGTCATTGAAGAAAAAGGGTGGGAGGGCGGGTAAACAAAGGCAACTTGGGCAGATGGAATAAACACCGTTGAGAAAAAGCTTAGAATTGATCTTGCGAATGTTGGGATGATCGGATCCACTTGAAGAGAAGCACGCCGGTTGGAAGAGAATTGGCATGACGACCTCGATGATCAAGAAGGATTAGTATTCACATAGCAATATGAGAACACCGTTTAGGAAAGGTATGGATTCAACATTTGACTTCGAAGCAACTCGAATACCACGAAACAAAACAACAACAAAGGATTTGGCTTGCGGAATAAGCCGGAACAAACATACGATAGAGATTTCGTCCGAAGTTTTCGTGGTGGGGCCCACACGGGCTCGATCGTACAGCACCATCATGTACAAGGCTGTGCACATGACATACGAAGCGTCCCCGAGTCGGCATAGCCAAGGACTCTTTAAGACACTACGAGACCACTGTAAAACCAACCGTGTACAGGCGGACCACTAGACGTCGAACCCCAATCTCATATCATGCATCTGTCGGAAAGATGTCCTAAGAGCTACTTGAATTCCCACTTATAAACTCCCGAAACTTTTCGGTTATGTGTTGACGGATGTTGCAAATGGCAAGCAAAACAAGAATGACGCGAATCTGCGATTAACAGCATGATAGCACTTAAAATGCAACAAGTAGCAAAGCTACAGCACTCCAACATAGCAACAAAACATATGACAGTAATCTACAGGAGATGCTTGACTAAAGATGAACACTGAGCTACTGCTAGTTCACAACATATCAAGCTCAAACAAGCATGGCAAAAGTGCAAAAGATAACAGGATCACAAACTTAGTGAAAAACTGGACATGGCAGAAAACAGCATCAGGTAGCAATGTTCAGAGCACGAAATCAACATGCTACAGGAACTTAACATAGCAAAACAAGGCATGGCAGTGTTCTACTAAATACACATGACAAAAGTCCCTTACTGACCATAAGCCAAAAAGGACCAGAAGATATGATGGCAAGCATGTAAACATAGCAAGTTTCGTTATCAGGTTTCAGACTTAGCAGAAAACAGGGCATGGCAGAAACGATAATATGTAGGCATCTATATATTTGGTAAAGGGTGGAAGGCTCGGCCTTATGCCTGGTGTTTTGTTCCACTCTTGCCGCCCTAGTTACTGTTATACCGGGATTATGTTCCTTGAGTTTGCGTTCCTTACGCGGTCGGGTGATTTATGGGACCCCCTTGACAGTTCGCCTTGAATAAAACTCCTCCAGCAAGGCCAACTTTGGTTTTACCATTTGCCGCCTAAGCCTTTTCCCCCGGGTTTTCGCGAGCCCGAGGGTCATCTTATTTTAACCCCCGGGCCAGTGTTCCTCTGAGTGCTGGTCCAAACTAGAGCACCGTGCGGGACCGTCCCTTGGCAACTTGGGTTATGTTGGTACCTGTACGCTTCGCTTATCCGGTGTGCCCTGAGAACGAGATATGTGCAGCTCCTATCGGGATTTGTCGGCACATTCGGGCGGCTTTGCTGGTCTTGTTTTACCATTGTCGAAATGTCTTGTAAACCGGGATTCCGAGACTGATCGGGTCTTTCCGGGAGAAGGTTTATCCTTCGTTGACCGTGAGAGCTTATGATGGGCTAAGTTGGGACACCCCTTCAGGGTATTATCTTTCGAAAGCCGTGCCCGCGGTTATGAGGCAGATGGGAATTTGTTAATGTCCGGTTGTAGAGAACTTGACACTCGACTTAATTAAAATACATCAACCGCGTGTGTAGCCGTGATGGTCTCTTCTCGGCGGAGTCCGGGAAGTGAACACGGTTTGTGTTATGAATGACGTAAGTAGGAGTTCAGGATCACTTCTTGATCATTGCTAGTTCACGACCGTTCCATTGCTTCTCTTCTCGCTCTCATTTGCGTATGTTAGCCACCATATAAGCTTAGTGCTTGCTGCAGCTCCACCTCACTACCCCATCCTTTCCTTTAAGCTTAAATAGTCTTGATCTCGCGGGTGTGAGATTGCTGAGTCCTCGTGACTCACAGATACTTCCAAACAGTTGCAGGTGCCGACGATGCCAGTGCAGGTGACGCAACTGAGCTCAAGTGGGAGCTCGATGAAGATCTTGTTCGTTGTGTTGTTTCTTTTCATATTGATCAGTAGTGGAGTCCAGTTGGGACGATCAGGGACCTAGCAGTTGGGTTGTCTTCTTTTATCTTGGTTCCGTAGTTGGACCTATGTGTGTATCTTGAATGATGTATGATTTTATTATGTATTGTGTGAAGTGGCGAAAGTAAGCCAATTCTTTATCCCATTCTTAATTATTACATGGGATTGTGTGAAGATGACCCTTCTTGCGACAAAACCACAATGCGGTTATGCCTCTAAGTCGTGCCTCGACACGTGGGAGATATATCTTCTTCCTGCGGTACACGAGGTGGTACTATTTTTTTCAGCCTTGTGTTTCTTTTCCGTGACCCGACGCATCACTTCATCCATTGTCCGCTCCTCCGCTCAGTCGCACATGGGCCAAGCCCAGCAAAACCGTGAAGCCAGCCCATGTCTATCTGACCTGACGCATCGCAGGGCTCGCACCAGAGGGAACCTCGCTGCTGCGCTCGCCGCCTCCAGCCGCTTGTTCGCGGCAACCATCCTCGACCCCTCCCCGCACCCTGTTAGCGCCGCCAGCTGCTCCACTCGCCCATGTCATTCTTGTTGGTCTTCCTTCTCCAACCTCTCCCGTTTGGCCGACCTCCACCGCGCTCGCACCACTCGGTCCCCTACGTCATGCAGCACCCGCAGGCCAGCAGCGACGCCTTGACATCAACACGTTCGTCGGCTTCCACTCATGCGTGCCCATCTGTGACGCATGCGCTAGCGACACCAACGGCGCCGAGACAAGCTCTAAAGCAACCGCCGCATGCCGTCCCCATCAGACGGCGGCCCCGTCAGGGAATAGTGGGATACACGGACTGCCCCACCGCGGATAAAATTCTTCAGATCCCCTCTCTGTCTAGGCGTTGTCAACGCACGAGGTTCAGGTAAGACCATGCTGAGTTTGCTGGCGGCGAACGACTACAACGGGGCATTGAATAAGGCACTGGGATCAAGAGGTTCAGGTAAGATGTGATCCCTTTTTTTGTCGGACCATGTTGGCTGCGAATGACTGCAATGGGGCACTGGGAGCAAGGAATTCAGGTACGCCCCCTCCTCTCTTTGTATCATTTTCTTGTATGCATCTTGATCTGATTTTTACATGTTACTGATGGGTTTTTTCATTTGTCAGACCATGTACGCCGTTCAACTTGACAGAAACCTTTTTTTTTTGTTAAGAAGGATTAAGCCTGGGAGATTGATGGAATCATTGCCTCTGGTCTAGGTGATTCGCCTACTTGATGTTCGTTAGTGCCTACTCCACATGATTTTCTAAGGGAAAAAAATACACACACCACATTTAAATCTGAAATCCGTACTCCATAAGATTTTGGCCGAAAAGATATATTTTACAACCAATTTAGTATTCTTTTGAATAAGATGACTTATGATTTTTGAAGAAGTAGCTTAGGGCCAAGCATATACGCAGCTTTTCAACTACAGTAGTTCAAAAGCTGAATTGATGTCCTCTTCTGAACTTCAAATGGAGATTCATCTCTAGAAATAGTGCACCGACAAATAAATGAATTTGCATTGCTCTTTATAAAGTTCTAGATCAGTCGAAAGAAATGCTTGTGTTTATTTTTGGAAATGGCTGAAGCCTTATGTACAACTATTCTTCTTGGAAACTATGATGGACTTTCGGCCAGCCTGAACAATATACCAACAACCAAAGTTAGCTTACAAAGGGTTCAAATTACATTGCAGACAGTGTAGAAGCAGCAGTGAAAATGAAAGAAAAATAACAAAGGTTTGGAGGGGTCAAAGATCACACACCAGGCTACTATGAATTAATACAACACTTGGACCAAAGAGCAAGATCGTCAAAGCAACAGCGAAGTGCATGCTGCATTGGCCCCTCGACTTGTCTGAAGATGATGGCGTTGTGCCCGAAGACGGCTCTGAGAAGATAGTTCTAGGGGCATTGGCGAGTATTCCAAAAAACATATTGTATCTAAACTAGACAGTGACACATGTTTTGAATCCAAACTTATAAAAGCCATTTCATGTTAAGTCTGAATCTGCAAATGACCACAATAGCATTAGAGGACCTAATTTGGGAGATTCTATCTTCTGAACAACCATAGGCGTGAACATCTTTTCTATTGGACAAATGTGACTATTAAACTGTCTGTGGTATGTTGGAAATATGAGCAATTTACCAAATGATTTTATTAACAGAAATACTAGATAAAGCATGACTAATATAGCAGAGACAAAATTAGTCATGCAATCTGACAAAGAGAAGGTAAATAACATCTGCATATAGGAACTGTAACCAAGTTTATCTATAGCAGACAGTAGGACAAGTTTCATATATGAAGCAGAGTCTATCATATCTAGGGCAAACACTAGAACAAGAAACTGTAGCAGAACCTCTAATAGAAAGAGGAAGAACACGTACGGGACAGCAGCAGCAGAAACACTGGACTTGGGGTCGACATCCTCTCCAGCCATGTCGTTGATGAGATTGTCGACGTCGGGGAAGTAGTCGTCGGAGTCCGTGATGAAGAAGTCAGTAGTCGCGTGGAGCGCTCCCCAAAAACCTTATCACCCTTCTCCCGTACAGGACTCAAAGAGGTGCGGTTTCGGAGGCCTACTGTCCCGACTCGCGGTGCACGCCGCAAGCCGGGATGAGGAAGACAACAGTAGCACAGAGATTGGAACCGGTGGCGAGAGGAAGGAGAAGTTCTGGTGCCTTTCTCTGAGAGGAGCGACCTCCCTTTTATAGGCGCAAGAGAAGGAGGCGAGAGGCTGCGCCGGGAGCTGAAGGGAACGCGGGAGATGAAACGAACAGGCAGCAGCCGAAGGGTGCATCGTTCGTATTCAATGTTCACTACAACAAAAACTTTGCAGCTCCCGAGTGACCTTTCGTATACCGTAGTGCGTGGCAAAAATTTAGATATCGGCTCATTCCCGCAACCCGCGGCATGGCGGGCGGCGGAGGAGGAGCGCGCGTGGATATCCCTCTTGTTCTCATGCTCATACAAGTGGGGAAAGAACCTCCCTTATAAGGAGGTCCAACTCCCACTAAACTAGCAATGTGAGACTAAACTTTAGTAGTATCCCTTGCCTTGCACAAATGGGCTAAGTGGGCCTCTAGGATTTATTAGAAATTTCTGAAATAGTTATTGGGCTGCCCAAAATAGACTAAATTCCAGCATGGTAGACATACTCGGAGGTCAAATATTCAAAGGTACAAGTATTCCTCTTTTGACTTCCCCTACATGTAATTCAGCATGCACACACACATCTTTGGACACTTGCACGGACAGGGAGAGTGCTTCTTTGGACTTTTTAAATTGGGAGATAACCAAGTTCAAATTGTGCGTCAAACATTAACACAGGCACTCCTATCCATTGTGCGGTATGAAGAAGTGGAAATATTAATGGTGAAAAAGATCTCGATAATACTGCCTGGTGTGTATGGGATTGTAAAGGTATATGTTGAAAATGTGGTTTGATCCAATTGGAAATTTTCACGCAAGCCTCCGCTTCATGGGTGTTTTTTAGGCTACCTCCGCTTCATAGTAGCACGCTCGGCCTCGACCCGCGCTCTATATCCTTCTGTTATGGGCTTTCTCTTATGGGCCGTGATCGAGCTATCTTTTGGCATTTCTTGAAATCAGAGGGAGAGCATTTTAGCAGTATACAAAGTTTACATACAATAGTCCCACCCTGCTCTTCGATACTGATTCCCACCAATTTATATATGTTGGCAAGTTGCTTGGAATATCAACAAGTGGCTTCGGGAATAAACAAACACAACTTGAAAACAGAAAGAGAGGCCTTCCAATGAATTAGCAAGCACCTGAGAGAATCACGGTGGGGAGGACTTGCACGCGTAGAGGGTAGAGAAATTAATTCCCAATAAATCGGTCACTTGGACAGGGTCGACTAAATGGCTAAGCAAACGGGGTTTATAATTCGTGAGGCATGATGAAATATTAATAGGAGAAATATGTATTTTTATATTGTATTTATTTTGTATTGATATTTTATTTTTAAGTAATCTTGATCAAACATACGTATGTTTGACTTGAATTAAACCCGATGTACCTTATATATCTGACGGAGAGAGTATAATTTAAGATCATCAATTCTATGTGTCCAAACAGGAGCACAAACTGTGGCTGAAGATGAGAGGTGCCAAGGACAAAAGAAGGCGCGTCTCGACACAAGAGGGCAAGGCGATGCTAGGAAGAGCCGAGGTAGTGTGAAGGCCTCCCGTTGCACCGCACGGGCCCTTTTACTAGTCTTTCCCTAATAATAATAAAGTACGGGTTAAGTTTTACCGTCGCGGCCTTTTTGCAGAAAAGTTCTTCTGTTTTTTCATATTCAACCGCAGTCCCTTTTTAAGTCGATATCTGAAAAAAACGTTTCGCTCTTACGAAAAGAACCCTACAGTTTTTAGCATTCAACCCGCGATTCTTTTTAGTGGAGAGGCGGTCGAGCGGGAAGGACTGGGGCGTCGCCCACGACGCAGACGAGACCGGCGGCGGCCTTGCGGCGGCTTGCGGTGGCGCGGTCGACGAGGACCTGCCGGATCTCGCCGGATCTGGTGGGAAATGGCACGCAGGCGACGGATCTGGGAGGAAAGCGGCCCGAGCTTGGAGCACGAGGCTTGGCGTGGGAGGACGGAAGGAAGGAGATGGGAGGCCGGAGGGAGAGAGAAGGGAGTGGTGAGGTGCGGCGGTGGTCCTGCTGCTGCTCCTCGCCGGCCATCGGCACGAGGTAGGGCTCGGGTGCGCGGAGGCGTCGACATCGTCGAGTGGATCGAGCAAGTGGGCTAAGTTCCGCCGTCGCCTTCATCGGCCTTCGTCCATTCCCCTCGCTAAACAGGTTTTTTTCCCGTCCCCTCCCACCCACGCTTCATCACTAAAAAAACATGCCTCATCCTCTCAGCCTTCTCTCTGCAATTCTTTCCCAGATCTTCTCCTGCTAGCTAGGGTTCCCCGCCGCAGGCGCACCTCGGCAGCCATCGAGGCGACCACTGCCGCCTACAGGCGGAACGAGGCGGAGGAGAACCTCCTGGTACGGCTTAGCAGCGCGGAGGCGACGTGAGGAGGAGACGCCAAGGTGCCGGTGGTGCGCCCGCTGCTGGTGGTGCTCAGCGAGGACGAGTGCCGGAAGGGGCTAAGCGCCAATGTCTGGTAATAATTTTATCTTCTTTCAGATGTAGGAATTGATACGGATGAACTTAAAGGTAGAATATCTAATCTTAATCTTGCGGTTTTCAAGAAGGCGCCCAGAAAATCAATTGACACCATCCCTTCTCTGATTATGCACACAGATCAGGAGAGACATATTGGCCGGGACAATCTTTAAACAATGATGAAGCCCTCTCCCGGGTCAGAAATTGAACACATAATTCTTCTTTTAGACAGTGAATAAAATTTGCCTATTGATGATGTGATTGGTGAGGAAGGTTTGTCTTCAGGGAAGGAGAATGAAGGATTTACTGCTTCAGATCTGTTGAAAGATCTCTCTGTACAAAGAAGGCCATTTGAAGATAGACATGTGTCCTTGAAACAGCAAACACGTAGTGAAAGTAGTGCCTCCTATAGGAAGTCAATTTTTAGAGAAATAGAAATTGTTGTGAAAACACTCAGTTGGTGTGGAGGTGATATATATGGAGTTTGCTCAGAAACTGCTTCAGCTATCAAACATGGAAATTTCTCTGAGCAAGCCTTGTTTGATGTTGTTATCGATGAAGCTACATAGGTGGGGTCTCAGGCTCTCAATACTAACTATTCCATTTCAAATCAAGCTAGCTTTAAATATTTTATCTGAGCTTGTTTTGGTTTACTCCTATTTAGACTCTTGAGCCTGCAACTTTGATTCCACTTCAGCTACAAAAGTCAAAAGTAACAAAGTGCAGAATGGTAGTGTGGTCTCTCTTAATATATGAAGCAAACATTACAGTGCTAGCTCGTACTACTTAGTAACATATCCTTTTAAGGTTGGTGATCCAAAGCAGCTACCTGCTACCGCGATGTCTGGGTAGGCAGCCTGTGAATGTATGGTCTTCCAACAGTAAACAGGTCAGCCATAACTCCTACATATGCTTTCCCTGTAAAGATTTCTGTGACAGTGGAGTTAAAGACTGTTAAAATTTAATTGAAACCCTTTTAGATATCTTATGCACCATGTTTGGATCACTAAAATAGTTTGCTTTTGAGGAGTGCCTCTCTTCTTGGGAATTCATAGATTTAGCATTTTGCATCACTAGCACTTAAGTAGACCATTTATTAGTTTCCTATGAATGTTCGTTATTAGAAACAGATATTTTTTTACATAGGAACCCGGACATGGATTGGTGACAAGCTTCCCTCACACATTTATTTGGAGTTTGTGCAATACACACAACTTGGATCTATTGAATCAGCCAGTAGGTGGAGATCGTAATTAGAATCAGGGCATTTCTATGAAAGTCTATATATCACAGTTAACTACAGGGAGGTAAGCCGTAGTGTTATTTCACATGCTACACTTGCATCAACAAAACATGCATGTGTATTGACTGCATTTTCAATTGTATTTCTGATGGAGCAGGAAACAAATGAGATATTCCCATTCACAAGTGTTTATGCTGAACCCAGACTTTTCACACCAACCAGTAAGTATCAATTATACAAAACATGTGAAACAACCAGTAACTATGGGTACTTACTGTAAGAAAATAAATATCAACGAAAAGGAAGGAACTGGAGCCTGTAGTGGTTACACGGAGCCAACTGTGTGTTTGTGACAACATTGAATTAACATTTAATCGATGTATCTAAATGTATATATTTTATATGTGTAAACGAAGGGGTTGGAATAAAGTGGGTTTTCATATCATAATTTTTTTAACTTGACTCCGTGGCCCTCCTCCTCCAGACCCCGTTCAACCTCATCAAACCAACTTGTGTGTCGAGGAGCTTAGCTCAGCTAGCTGTTTGCATGCTCTGTAGTTCCTATTCTGAACATATGAGTTAACTTCCCGAACCCATGCTTACGGCATCAAGTATTACATAGACTTTTTTGCTTAATTTACTTGTCCATAGAAGAATCTGGACGTTTCATTTGGTTCAGTTACTATCAGCAAGAACACATTGTGAGTGCCAGATCTTCCAACAGTAATTATATTGGCCGTAGCACACCCGTGCGTCGGGATGATGTACACCGCTTGGGGGTTAATGCCAAAATGGTGTATGTCGATACTGAAATATCCAAAGGTCACTTGACCGGATCAATTTTCTTTTCTCTGGAATTGTTTCTTATGTATATGCACAGATGTAGATGCTATGTTTTTACAATTTCAGAACACATATGCTTGCTAATGTGATTACTTATTCATTTCACTAGATAGCATGTTCCCATCGATCCATCCATGTACTGAATCGACAATTTTCTTACTCTGTTCAGGTTGCAATCATGAACGAGCAGCAAATGTTTGCACTGAACTACTGGGGTAAGGCAGTGAAATACTTTTTGCTCGCGGGAGTGAAAGTTTGGAACAGAGAAAGAACAGACAACAAAGTGTATGCACTACACATATGCTACTACTTAGATCCTTATTTCTTGTCTTGCAATGAAGGAGTACAGGCCCTTCCATATAGGACTTACAAACTGACTAAAGACTGAATATTTCTACTAGCAGTTTATTACTCATCTTTGCAATTTTATTGTCTCATAAGCATAGACCATTCATATGCATAATTGTCAGGTTGCTCTTTTCTCATCTTTTAAGTTGATAGGGAAATTTTAACAGATGACATGTTTATAGGAATGACACTATTCTAATGGCAGAATGAGGATGGGGCATTCGGTGATCCAACATCTGTTCTATCATCAGGGATGATGGCATTCTTTAGCAATACTAAGCCGCTTGATAAATCATGGCATGAGATGGGCCTTGGGTATAATCCAAGCATCGACCCTGGATGATCCGTGGTGATGCAATTTAATGGAAACATGAACCATGGCTTGATGTTGCTTTCAACCAGTACAAGGCTATGGAGAAAGTATGTAGATACTGAAAAGGAATTCCTGACACTATGTAACTTTGGTCTCTCAAGTAATTGAAGAAATTCTCCAAGAATAAGGCAACCATCAATATATTTGTTCTTTTATTGGCAAAAGAGTCTTCATGTGAATTGTCTCTTTTTAGTTGTTGCGAAGTTTCTTACCTTTGTGCTGGTTAACTATTTTTATGTAGAATTTGATAATATATTTTTAGCTAAGATGCAATCATTGTAGTATATATAGTTGAAGGGGATGTTATAGATGAAAATTTGTGTACTATTTGTAGCAAACACATCCCCAGTTGTATTAATGGAAATGGAGGAAAAATATGGCGTTTGCTCCGTAGCGAAGCACTAAAGAGGCATGCGGGGACACACGCATGACTCACCCTCCCTCCATGAAACAACTCCACAACATTATGAGTCAAAAGCAAGCGGAAATATGGGGGCGTAATATGGACTTGGTGCATGAGTAGATAGGTGTATAGACTAGGCGCAAGAGTAGTTCACAGAGTGCAACCCTCAAATCCAGCTCGATGAGATTACTTTTTTTAGTTAGACGAGGTGCAGGACTAGCTCATAGAGGGCGATCCTCATATCTAGCTCGACGAGATTAATTTTTTAAGTTTTAAACATTTCATTGCGTGGTTCAATGACAAGTGTGTCATGCAGTGGTTGACCTTACCACTCTGGAATCGACCACATTCCAACATGTTTTGATTAGGTAAACAACATGACCACCGTTGTCGAGGGCTTAATGGAGGATAAGTGGCAACACAGGCAAGCTATTGTGCTGAAATAGATGTCATGTTGAAAATAGAAGACACGGATGAAAGGAGACTGTAGACATGCTTATTGGGATAGGGAGTTTCATTCTCCCGTTGCAACGTACGTGCATATGTTATAATTTGAGAAATTATTCACCTACTCAAAATCATAAATTAAATCTAATATTGAGTATACCTTAACTAAATGAAAGAGCTCCATGAAAAATTAGTGACCCACTCAAAATCGTAAATTATCAAATGTTGAATATCTTAACTGAATGAGAGAACTCCTTGAGAAAAGAAATTGTTGAACAAGTCAAAATCATGAACCAAATCCAAGATTGACACCTCAATTGAATGAGAGGTCTCTAAAATTAGGGAGCACAGTATATTATAGAATAGACGATAGATGATTGAACCATTAAAATATATACATCCTGTTGCAACGCACGGGCATTTTTACTAGTATGTTTTAAATTTAAAGTGAAAGCGTAAATTCACAGAAAGAAGCGTATTGTGACGGTAAACTCACAGAGTCAATCCGTGCTTTATTATTAGGAGAAAAAGATTATATTCGACAAGTGATACTCGTCAACCCATACAACCAGCTGGACCTCCATAGTAAAACATATGGCCGTCCTTTTTAGCATGGAGAACGTCACTCACTTTGTAACATGCTGGCCTGGTGACAAGTCTAACCAAGCCACTCGGATCATATACATTAGCTTTGGAATCAAAGAGCTTGATATTCTTAAAGTATGCTGCTTTCCTTTGGCCCTCTTCTGGAAAATGACCGCTACCCATTGCGGGACCACCTTTATCCTTATCCTGGTAATTGACAAATCCAAGCAATGCTACTTCGGGGGCTATACCATACAGTCTAGGACAAAGCTCTTTTGGAAAATGCCCCAAAAATGCAGGTTTATGCAAATCGTCTCGATACAACACCCAATCTCTCGTGTTTGGATCCTACGAGTTACGGAAAATGATAAAAATGGTCAGTAATCCGTCGATATGTTAATACCCTTGTACTGAAATTTGCTAGGCTGCAAACAGTGAGTAATATATATGGTACTAAAACCTATTATTGTGTGGAGAAAAGAATTACATAGTAAAATAATACTCCCTCTGATATGAATTAATTGATGCATCCTCTATAAAGTGTCCATTTTACATTGTATGTTTTTCAACAAGCTTTACGTATTCACTAAAGAAGATACTCCCTCCGCTCCATGTTAAATGTGGTTACTTAGTTATTTATTGATCCCTTTGTTTCAAAATATTTTCCATAGAGTACATGTGCTACTCTTGTCCAAGCATACACGAGTCGCAGGTAACATTAAGAACTATTATCCAGCTCAGAAAATAAATAATATGTGCTACATGAATGTTTGAATTTGTTTATGGATTTTCCCCTATTTTTTTTGGTGTGCTACATGTATCCTGTGCTAAGACCAAAGGGTACATGTACCTATTATTACGTCCCTAGACCAATTCAAAATTAATATGCCCCAATACGCCCTAAAATAATTTCCATGTGATGGAATTTAGTGTTAGTGTGGAATAAGCTATAACTGTGACTATATTTATAAATCACACACATACTTAATAAATTTATAGTATGTAAGAATATGTTGAATGTACTATAGGGTATTTTATAATTGGAGTTTATTGCATGTTCATTTCAGTAATTTGTAATTTCGTGGGAGCAAGAGGCGATCGAATTTTTACGTTGCGGAAAATATTTGCCTACACACTCTTATTTCATGAACAGAAAAACCTTTGATATTCTAGATGGTCTACAAACCGATTTTATGAGAGTAGTAGTAAAGGGCGTACTGTATGCAGGCTAATTGTTATGTAGCGATCGTCCCGGCCGTAAGTTGAGGGAGGAGCAACAGCTTGACCCGGAACAAGTGCAGCTCCACTAGCAGGCACAAAACCATGGCATTCCAAATTATAACAGCCCGTTGATTTGTTGTCGTCTTTCTATTGGATGACAAAACAAATTTTAATATTATTAAACATATGAAAATGACACCATTTACCTTTACTCTAATGATAATAAATTAATATAGACTTACCGTCCATCGTATAAAGAAATGGACATCATTATTATTATATAACTCAGGAAGTACCTACATCAACCATAATTGCAAATTTTTATTTTGTGGTAGTGCTTGAGTTCACAATGATATTGAAAATAATATTCGCAAATGTTTCCAATTACATGAAATCCAGCTTCGATCATATTGTAGGTCTTATCTTGATCATCAGTGCTGATACTTATTGCTGCCCCGGATTCTTGGGAATGATGTTGTACTTGCGAACCCCATATACCTATTTTAACTCGAGCGCCGTAGCTGCTTGCTGGCGTGACCCAGCCAGCTACCTAGTAACAAAATAAAGAAAATAGGCTTATTAGCTCATATACATGAATAATACAATTGGCTGTTGGAAAAGAAATACTACACTCTTAGACCTCTCACGATCAAAGTACCATAAAAATATCATGCACTATCGAATGATGTGGCACTACAATTAAGAATGCGAAAGAGATTCTAGTATCAAACTATGATACAGTATCACAGTGAGTCAAATGTCAAAATATAATAAGAGATAGATCATAGCCCAATTTTGTATTCTAATTTTACAAAGGACTAAATGAGGTGACAATATGATATTGTTCATAATATTTGTACTAAGGACGTATTATCACAGACGGATATATGTCATATGCTTATTATAAACAACTACTCCTTTATTATTTTAGTCCTCATAGAAATACTACTACACCCTCCGATCCATATTAGTTGACGTTGGTTTAGTACAAAGGTGTACTAACTGTATACTAAACCAACGTTAATTAATAAAGATCCGAGGGAGTAGTATATATCGTCCTCATAGAGAGATGAGATTGAGCATAAGGACTTCTAAGTTTTACTAGGTTCCAAAAACATACATCATAGAAATAATATGCAAAATATTGGTTACAATACAAGAAACTTGTACTCTTTCAATTTATAGAATTGTGAAAAAAGAGGTAGTAGAAGATGCCTAGATTTTTTCTATGGAATCCTCCCTCAAATTAAATTATATATTTAGTGAGAATTTACAAAGATGGAAATCCTCCAATCTTTATACTCCCTCCGATCCGAATTAATTGATGCAATCTCTATGGAACAGGTTGCGTCAATTAATTCGGATTTGAAGGGAGTACTTGGAATCTTTGGAATTATAAAGAGGCTCGAAACAGAATGAAGATCTAGGTATTTATAACCCATTGGCAGACCAAAATTGACCCTTGTTTTGGATAAATTTAGAATATCATCATTAATTATATCAAAAACAAAAGACTAGAACAGAGGACAGTGATGAATGCTTTACATGATTGTAATCATTGTTGCCTTTGTATTTGTTCCTCCCAGCTAACACAAACGAGGTTGACCTTGGTGATGTTAAAAACTGTCAAGAGCATAGTAATATTGTCACCTGCTTTTCAAGAAATGAGCTAAACAACATAAACCGCATGAGGTAAATCATAGGGACAAGATCCAACTTTGATCCGTAATTTTACTTTACTATATTTATGATCAATAATACTAGATGATGGTGCTATTTGGGACAGACCTACACATATAAGTTTTATGTATCCTATGTGAATAGTTATATACATATAAGTATATGTATTTATTACTTATTTAAAACATCCAGGTGTTGGAGAACTGGTTGAGAATATTATTCTAAGCTTCCAACAAAGATGACTCACATGCATAACAGGCATATTCTAAGAAATGTATCTTATAAAACAGGCACAATAAAAAATATTCTACTCCCCATAATCTGAAGAATTATTTTGATAATTCCAAGCACTTTTTATTCAACTTTTGTTCCTTGAGGTATCTGTACTTCCAACTATTTATAACTCAGGTTTTCTATTCAGATGGATTAAATATGTAGTACACATAAGGTAGTTTAGGTGAGGCGGGGTGGTTTTTAGTAACAACTGACATTGAACTAATATTTACCTTTTTTAAATTTCCAAAGAATGAAAGGGGCATATGGTCATCTGCATGTTTTAAAAAGATGCAGCGCGTGGAATAAGAAGTGCACCCACAAAATTTGGTTTGAAATGTATATAGAAAGTTGGTAAAACAATTCTATGTATTTAATGATAGCCATTCATCCATTATTTATTTTAAGAAGCCGAATGGATTGATTCGGTTTTCAATGTAGGTACATGTAGTATTCTGCTATATACATATGTGAATTCCATTAGAAAATTATAATTGTATTGTGTATCTTGTTTTTCTTACAACAACATAGATATTATTGGGATGATGTCATTAGTTCCCTTTTAGAAAGTAGTAACTCCTTTATGAAAAACACATGGAGGGAATATGCTAGTAATGATCCATGCATTCCCTAAACCTTACTGAATACAAGATTTAACCTAGAGAAAGCATAGCTCTTGAAAATTTATAGAAAATATATATTAGATTGTAGTATTACCGTCCCATTGTTTTGCAAGCGTTCATATGAATCTACTGAAGTGAGACCGCTGGATGCACATAAAAAGCATATCAACATGGCTACCACCATGTAACCCATTGCTATGAGAAACAACATTCTTATTAGAACTTGGTTATTCTTCATCTTCAAAATGGTAAAATTTGGGAGGCAATTTCGATAGTATATATTGGTTGTAGTGTGGAAGTATGCATATATTGGTTGTGGTCTTCCCAAGAAATGTAAAATGTACATATTTGCTAAAACTGGTTAAATAAGAAATCAAGGGGGGCTAGTAACCATACCTGAAGTTCTTCCAATCCACATTTGATGAGAAGAATAGACGTTTGACCTGCTTTTATAAAGGGGAAAGAGTCGCGGGGTAGACTACGTGTTGATTGGATAGGGGTGGCATGACATGTGTTGGACATCACCACACTCTCTTCCCAATTGTCATATATCTCCACACTCTCTTGCCAAGTGTCATAGAAAATATGACACTTGACAAGGGTTTGTGGAGATGCCCAACATGTGTCATGCCACCGCTAGTGATCAAACACATAGTCTACCAGACTAATATTTCCCCTCTATAAACCCATATCAAGACATTTATTCCTCTAGCCAAGATTCATAAATAATATTACGCTTGTCAAGTGAGTTGAAGATGCAAAACACTTGTCAAGCCACCCTAGTGATCTGACACATAATCTAACTCAGTACTCTATCCCCTCAATAAATGCAAGTCAAAACATATTTATTCTTCATAATCAAATGAGGATTGGAAGAACTTTTGGTAAGATTGGTAGCCCTACTCAATTTATTGTCTTACAAATTTCAGCGATCACTTCTTGGGCAGGCCATTACAAAGATATGCACACTTCCACACTATGTCCACCACCATATTTTATCAAAATTTGAGGAAATTTACCACATAACACACATTAATATACTATCACAATATGCTTGGAGGTTTCCTAAGATTTACACTTTTGAAGAACAAATAACCAATTGATTTTCATCTATTGAATGTAATTATTTTCTCACATTAATGGTTTGCATGATGGTAGCCATGTTGATATATTTTTTTGCATCCTAAGATATCGCTTCCTTAGATGCCATGTTGATATGTTTTTTTGCATGCTAAGATATCACTTCCTTAGATGCATATAGCAGCCTAGGAACCAATTGGACGATAATACTACCGTCTAATATACATTTTCCATAAAAATTTAAGTGTATCCTTTAACTATGTTAGCTCTTCAATTCACAAAGCCATAATATATTCATCACAACTAGCATTGGTCCTTTATGTAAAGCCTCCATGTGTTTTCATAAAAGGCATTCCTACTTTATACAAGTAAATTAATGCTATAATCCTAAATACACCTATGTTTTTCAAAGAAAAACACTTCAAAAATATATAATTACATACATAATTCATATGTACCTTGTGGAATAGTGTATGCCTCTATAAATATTTCATGACATAATTGACCAATTCATGTGCTTAGAAGAAAAAAATAGTTTAATCCTATGATATTAATTAGATGCATAAAATATTTCTATATGAGATTAAAATATGTACAAGAGCACCCAACTTATCTGTCCTCGAAGCCTTTCAAGATCTCAAAGAGAAGTTGCATGTACCTTTCTTCATGGATATTATTATTTTGGGCTCTTGGGCTATCTGGATCTCACGCAACAACAAGATTTTTGAGCACATTCAACCCTCCTTCACTACAAAGAAAAAGACATATCCGTGACATTTTGGGCCGAACGAATTTTTTTCCAGTCATGCTTATGACACTTCTATGATGATAATTGTGACAAAACCCGGTATCATCACAGATGTGGTGGGCTCCTACTTCTATGAAAAAAATCATGATAGAAAATGGGCTTTTCGTCCTGGGCGGGCCGGAGACGCAGCTGCATGACATTCTTTGGGCCGTCCATGATGGAAAAAAACCGTGGTAGAAGCGAGGGCGAGGAAAATATCGTGGAGTTCCCGGTTACGGTGGGTGGTCGGGGCCGAGCGATGCATGGAGGTTTGCGCGTTTCTCTCGTACACGTATGCGCGTGTGTGCGAGGCGTTGCACTCTAACTGAACCCGAGCGAGGCGTTGGGCTCTAACTGAACCCGAGCGATTGCACTAGCTATGTTACTGAACCCCGATCGATCCCTTGCTGTTAACTGAACCCGAGTGATTCCTTCGCTACTGCTGCTAATTGAAGCCGATCGATGCTACCTCTTGATGAACAGTGAGCGTTGTTGAGGGGTTTGGATGAACAGTTCCCGGTGGAGGGTTGGATGAACAGGATCCCATGGAAGTAGAGGCCGTTGCCACTGGATGAACAGGAGCCTGATCGAGCCGGTTGGGGGTGGATGAACAGGACCCCATGGAGGGCGGGATGAACAGGACCCCGTGGAGGGCTGGTTGAACAGTAGCCGGTGGAGGGCTGGATGAATAGTAGCTCATGGAGGGGTGGTGGAACAGGACCCCGTGAAGAGGGCTGGCTGAACAGTGGCCGGTGGAGGAGCGGTGGATGCTGGATGAACAGGAGCCCGTGGATGAACAGTCGCAGGTGGAGGCTGGAGGAGGTCGACGGTGGATGAACAGTAGCCCGTGGAGGCAGTCGACTGTGGCGATGGACAATATCCCGTGGAGTCCTGTTTTCGGTACGCCACACCCTTCCCGATGAACAGGACCCCATTTCGACCGTAGCGCTCCAACACAAGTCCGTTTCCTCCGTTTTGCGGTACGCCACACCCCTCCCGATCAACAGGACCCTGTTTCGACCGTAGGAGGTCCAAGAGAAGTCCGTTTCCTCTATTTTGCGGTATGCCAAACCCCTCTCGACGAACAGGATCCCGTTTCAACCGTGGCCAGTCGAACACAAGGCCGTTTCCTCCGTTCTGCGGTACACCAGGCCTTGTTTCGATCGATTGTTCCGTCCAAGCCGGTTGGCTCCCGATGAACACGACGACGCAGTTTCTCCGTTCCGACCCAGCAATGTACACGAGCCCTGGCCGTACGTATGTGCGAGTAGGCATTCGAGACCCCGCCCGTATGTACGTACGTGGACGTATTTACTTTCTTGCACCCTGGCTGTACATACATGTACATTGCGCGCCTATACTACGACACGTGCCCTTTCTTACACGGCCACGGTTCATCGCTGCAGCCTGCAAACAGACCGAACGTATGTACGTACACGTTCGCGACCAAAATGACAACGCTACGTACGCTTCGACCAGGTGGGTCCCGACTGTCAGGCACTTCCTTGCGTGCGAAGATGTAGCTGGTGGGTCCCAGCAGTCAGGGGGGAAACATTTTTTTGCAAAATACGGTGGCCCATCCAGTGGGTCCCTGCTGTCAGGTGGAGGAATCATTATTTTGCGCGTAATAAGGAGGTACTTCCTTGCTGCGGCCGTGGACCCAGCTGTCAGCCTCTCCATGTAAAGTACTCTTCCGATGGAAGTCGTTCCTTGACCACATTGACCACACCGTACCGAGAGCACCAAGGTGGTGGACGACGGCGAGGCCTAGGAAGGGGACGACGCGGAGCCGGGGAAGACGCGGCAGTGGATGCCCACGTGGAGAGGAGTACGAGGGTTCACTGGTTCGACTACGGTGTGAGGCTGCCGTCGTCGCAGAATAACAGGGGGTGTGGGTGAGTAGAGGGATGGCCTGGCCATCGGTGGGAGTAGTAGGGCACGGTGAGGCCTCCGCGGCATCACAGCCGGCCACGGGAGGCAGGAGCTCGCGGCACGAGCGGCGCTGGTTTGGGCGGCTGGAGCAAGAAGACCAGAGGTTGAAGAAGCACTACGGCCGTTGGACGGACATCATATGGTCACTGGAGCTAGAATCGTTCATATTGACTAAGTTGACAAAGCCATCCGTCCCCGTCAACTTAGTAGGCCCACAAGTCAGCCTCCCACTATGGTGGGTCCCAGCTAGCACGGGGAGTATTCATTTTTTTGTGCGTAATAAGGAGGCACTTGCTTGCGTGCGAAGATATAGCTGATGGGTCCGACCTGTCAGTGGGGAGAACATTTTTTTCCGCAAAATACAGAGGCCCTTCCGGTGGGTCCCAGCTGTCAGGTGGAGGAATCATTATTTTGCGCGTAATAAGGAGGCATTTCCTTGCATGCGGTCGTGGACCCAGCTGTCGGCCTCTCCACATACAGTCCACTTCCAATTGATGTCGTTCATTGACCACGTTGACCACGCCACGCCGAGAGCACCAAGGAGGGAACGACACGGAGCCAGGGAAGACTCGGCAGTTGTTTCCCACGCGGAGGGGAGTACGAGGGTTTACTGGTTCGTCTGCCGTTGCCGGAGAATAACAACAGGTGTGGGTGAGTAGAGGGATAGATAGGCCAGCGATGGGAGTACGGTGGGGCGGTGAGGCCTGCGCGGCAGCACAGCCGGCCGCGGGAGGAGGGAGCAGGTAGTCCTGCCGACGCTAGTTTGAGCGGGTGGAGAAGGAAGAGCAGAGATTGAAGAAAGCACGACGGCCGTTGGATGGACATCCAACAGTCACTGCTCTCGTGTGTTGACTAAGTTGAAACGGTGTTGCGTGTGCGTCAACCTTTTTTTAGGAAAGCATACGCGTCAACCTATAGTAGGTGCACAAGTCAGCCTCAAATCTGTGGAAAACAGCATACAGCCAATCTGCCATCATTTCTAATAATTTACAGCCCATTTGCTAATTCTTAAGAATTTTTTTGGAGCCCATCTTCTTTTTGTTAGAATTACACCCCATATTGTGGCCACGGTTAAAAATTATATGAAATTTTGCATATTTCGGTGCGGTCAACTGTTTTTAATCCCGAAATATCGAGTCACATTCAAACTATTTTGAAAAATAATTTATATAAATATAAAATCCAAATAATTGTCCATGCATAAAAATCAATGGAATTTAAAATCTTGTAATGAAAAAAAATTGAAACTAATTCCCGGTTTGATGTGTTTTAAAAATGTACAACCCATTTCTCATTACTGATAGCCCATTTTCTAGGCAAACCGAATGAAACTCTCCTCCTCTTGAAAGATTTGCAGCCCAGCAGGGCTGATAAAGCAAGTAGGCCTCGTTTGGGTATTTCTTTAAAAAAAATAGAACTGGGCTAGCCATTTTCAGCAAGAAAAAAACACAACTGGGCTCATGATGTGGTAAACATAAATAAAATCTTGGCTAGACGGGCCACAGCCCCCGCACAGCCCCGTTGTTATCCTGATCCGTCGCTAAAACTAGTATAAATAACAACTGCTTATTCCTAAAAAAGTAAATATCCACTGCGTGACCTGCTGGGTCCCTGGTGTCAGCCGCTCGTTGTGTAATTCTCTCGTTTATTGACTACGTTGACAATGGCGTGAGCACCAGATGTCCAACCATTAGGAGGAACCATTTTTTTGGGCTTGTAATAACGAGACACTTGCTTGCGTACTGCCATGACGCTGGTGGGTCCCTACTGTCATCCTCTCCACGTACAGTCATCTCCTTGTTCCTCTCGGTTGTTGACGATGTTGACAACGCAAGAGGGCGGCGCACCATGCACGGCGAGCGAACCAAGGCGGAGGACGACAACGAGGCCTCGGACGGAACGTACATGAGCCATGGAAGATGCACCGGTCCAGTCGCAGGCGGAGGGGAGTACGAGGGTTGACTGGTTCGGGTGCGGGTGCATGTTGGGGTTGACGTCGTCAGAGAATAACAGGACGTGTGGGGGAATAGAGGGAGGGACTGGCCAACGTTGGAGGGTACGGTAGGGCGGCGGAGGCGCAACCAGCCATGGGAGGCGGGAGCAGGCGGAGCCGACGCGGTGGTTTGGTTTGGACGGCTGGAGGAAGAAGACAAGAGATAGAAGATACACAACAGATGTTGGATGTCAATCCAACGGCTGGTAGGCAGAATTGTTTGTTGACTAGCTAGTAAGTCGACACCACCTTGGATAGGCTATTTCCTCGAGGGTCCCAAATGTCAGAATCCAAATCTGTCATGGTCATGCAACCTTTCCTATGAAAATTTACAGCCCATTTGGTGTGCTAGTTTAAAATAAGTTTGTGGGTGCTGGTGGGGGCTAATCACTTGGCTTCTGTAATGCACAGTGTGCTCAAGCAGCCGACGAGAGTGATGTTATTTCCCTTGGTTGGGATTTGTTACAATATTCATTCTAAATTAAACGAATGGCAAGCCATTTGCCTTGTTTCAAAGAAAATATGACAGTCACAGCCGAGTTGAAAAGGGGAAGAACATCAAACTCCAGCTTACAAACTGTACAAAAGCACGAGGGTTAATTGTTCATCAGGTTTAGACAAAATCTAGGTTGAAAAGGGCAACAACATCTAACTCCATCATCGTTTTCGGCAGTCACAGTCAAATGGATCGGTCAGGTCCATAGAATGAACATCCTGGGTCGTAAAATTTACTAGATTATGACCACAATATGTTGTAAATAGAAGCCCGACACGTTCAGAAGCTCTTTTGTCCACCTGAAACTCCTTTTTTTGCTCTTTGACATACCCATCCGTCAAAACCATGTTGCTGATAAACTTAAGCCTGCTGGACAATAGTAACCTCGCATTCAGCAGGAAGAATGTGACAAATCTAGTGTTTGCATGGTTGGCTACATATCGTTCTAGCGTTATTTTCTTCAATCGAATGTCATGAGACGTGAGAAAATCCCGGTGCTTACGAATCCACTAATTGGTTATAACTTTCTTACACCGTCCTGTTGCCTAAATAGACATGAAGATTGAAAACAGTTAAGGTCTAAAAAAAGAGTGTCGAAACAGCAACAACTGAATGGTTAATTATAGTACACTATATGCGGGCTTCCAATGCGCGTGAAATTATCACCTTTATATACAACTTCTCCAGACATGGAAAGCATTGCAACAAGCCAATAATCTTGTTCAGATCAAAACTATTCATTTGGATATATAAGATCTTGACAGAATCCAGCACCATTGATAGGCTATCCATGGAGAAACTCTTCATTGAGCATAGAACATAATATTAGTACAAAATATGTACTCCAAGATGATATATAACTTATGCGCAGAAATTTAAAATGCAGCTTATGGTTACAAGTGTAGATGATAATATAAAGTAACTAAAGAACTGTGGAGCCAAACACCATCTTGAAATGAGCACAGAGATCATGTATTACACCCAAGGTCTCCAGTTTAGGCGCAGAGAGGACGGTTATTTGCGACGGTGAATAAACAGAATCAAAGATCAACATTTGAAGTGAAGGGGCATCTTGGATGATGAGCGGCCTTCCGTCAAAAGAAATTCCAATTCTTACAAGGTTAGGCGACTTTATTTGGAGATAATCGATTCTAAGTGTGAAAACAAGCACCAAGCACTCTAGGTCAGGGAAACTAGAGTGGATGATGTTGTGCAATGAGGCCTCCGATATACAAACCCGCACAAGTGAAAGTTTCTTGAGAAATGGGAGTCGAAGGTTTAGTACTAGATTGTCTTGTACGTAGCTGTGACAGCCTGGTTTTTGCCCTCTCTCATTTGCTTGATTTTTATTTGGATTAAATTTGAAACTTGGAGTTTTTGAATCTTTTCATATGGACTTAAACACATGGGTACTCTAGGCTTTCACCCAAGTGCTCCATTTCCCTCTCTAATCATCATTCCCCTTCTGATCCACTCCAAAATAATCTTTGGAATATTTTTCTTAAATGAAAAATATTCATTTTCTCTCAAAAACCCTAGCCAGATCAGTATGCTCCAAAGCAACCCTAATCTTTATGGCCCAGAAAAATCTGAGATAATTCACAAATATTCTTTGAACCCTAGGCACCTTCCTGAGCAAAAATATTTCATCACTTTTTGGAATATTTTTGCTACAGAAAATATATTCTGTTCTGGACAGAAATGGTGGTTTCTACAGCAACTACCATTTTACTTGCTCCATTGTGCTTGGGTTTTCATGTGCATTTTCACCTTAGTAACTCTTGGCTAACCTCCAAAGCACAGCCTCTAACTCCCAGCCATTTGACCTCAGTAACCTCTCAAAGTTACTGACCAGAAACTTACCTGGCGTGTAAAAACTTCTCTACTGCACCTGGATCCAAACCAAAGCGTGGTAACATCTCAAACTACCACGAACAACACGCCAGACATGAAGTTTAGGCTTAGCTCAGCCTGATGTCATAGTCCACGCGGTGACCGCGTTCGTCCAGGGGTGCTGGCATGCGTGTCGACGCGCTCTGAGTGCCGCCGAGCGCTCTGTTTCGCGCGTGCTCGCTTCCCCGACTGCCGTAGCGCGCCAAACTTCGCCACCATCTTCGTCTCACTCCCTTAACTCCCCTCTGGCGCTCGCCAATGCCGGAGCTCGCCGCAGCGAGCACGGGCACGGTCCGGCCAACCCAACAGTGCGGTGCGCACTGTGCTCGTCGCCTTCTCCTCGCTCCTGTGCTCGTCTCCGTCCGCCCATAGTTGCCGCGTGAGTTGCGTCGCCTTCTCCCCCTCTCACTGACGCCGCTCCTCGCCGGGCGCCGTGGACAGGTGTCCACAAGAGGAGCCCGAAACCCCCTCGCCGCTCGCCTATAAATAGAGCCGCCCCCAGCCTCCTCGAGCACCATCCAGCACTCCCACACACCCCAAAAGCGAGTAGGAAGCCATAGCCCGGCCGGGCAGGCCTCGGGCCGCCGTCTCCGAGCTCGAGCTCGCCGGCGATCCCCTCTGGTCGCTGCGGTAGCTCCAGCCCCTCCCAGGCCAGGGCGACTCTTCCAGGGCCTCCGCCCCTCTCCGGTGAAACCGCTCCGCCCCTCTAGAGCCCCTGGAGTTGCCTCTGCTCGCCGTCTTCTTCATCTCCGGCGACCATCGTCTTCTGCCTCCGCTTGCGAGGTTGATTCCGACGCCGTCCGACCGCCCCTAGCTATGCTACGGGTACGGGCAGGTGCGCCTCAACCCCCTCTTGCCATCCCTCCCTCTCTTTTTGGCCAAGGAGTCCTCGTCGCCGGCGAGAGCTCCGGCGGAGCTGCGACTCCCTCTGTTTCCTTCTCCCCTCCTCCTAACCTGACTAGCGGGGCCCGCTAGTCAGCCACTCTGTACGCGCGCGAAGCGGTACGAGTGGTGGCGCCCCTGGGCTTTACGCCTTCGACGTCACCCCCCAGTCTGTTTATTTTTATTTAAATTCATTTGAATTTACAGAACACTTCAAACAACCATAACTCCTCAACCATAAGTCCAAATGAATTGATTCTTTTTGCATCTTGTTCTTTGCAAAGAAATCTAGCAGCTCAGCAAAGATGGGATTTTTCTGAGCTGTTTAGAATTTCTGGTGATTTTCAGAAGTGTTCTTGATATTTTCTTTTTGTGTTTAAAATTATTTTCAGAGGGTGAGGCTTGTCTTGAGGATCACCAGAAGGCTTGTGAACCTCATCTGCACTAAGGCAAGCCACATCAACATTTTCATGGTGTCATTTCAATATTTATGATTTTCTTACTTGAATGAAATGATTAATCCATGCATTTAAATAATTATTGTGTTATTTATTTTCTATTAGGTGTTTGTAAGTTAATATGCTTGATTTACAGAATGTGGAAACTACCTTAGTTGGTGAAGCAAAGCTAGGATCTATTTGTGGTGATGATAGAAATAATTTTTGTTATGCATGTTATTAACCATTTAAAGTTATGTTCGTGCATAAATAAAATGATAAAAATTTGCTAGAAAATATTTTGTTAAGTACTTGTTTAGTCATTTTACTTGACTTACAGAATGTTTGAACCTCACTTGGTTGGTAAAGCAATTAGGATCTGTTTGTGGTAAAATCTTTGTTATTCGTGTGAGAAATTAATCAGAGTTACGTTCTTTTATGAGAAAATAATAAAACTTGCTGCAAAATATTTTGGTTAATATGTGAGTTATCTTGATCAGCAAAGTAATATGAGTTGTTGATGTTTATGCTTAGTGTGAATATGGATGACATCGGTCATTTTCGTTATTAAGTGATGCATGTGTAGTTTTGCATTTCATGGCATGCTATGACACCGGTCATTTTCATTTTAAGTTGAACCAGAATATAACTCAACTTGAATATACCGTTGACTCGGTCATGGTGCCGCTGAATCGAGTTTTCCCAGTGCAACCACATTTTCCTTTGTGGGAAGGCCTTGATTCGGTCCATTGACATTGCCTCTAGTCGGTGCCTCCAACTAGGGAAGGTTATGTCGTGCTTACCCTGGCCCGGTAAGTAGGCATAACCTTGTGTGCCCGTTGTTGAGATTATGGTACCGAGTCCCCGAGTGGGATCGTTTTGGCCACGACGGTGGTCGGTGTGTCTTTGGTAGACACGGGGCCACCCAGGACTAGCCCATTGGGGATTGGGTCGGAGTGGCCGGGAGAGTGTCATGGCAATGGAAGGGTTTCGTCGGAATGCCGTTGGTCCACCCGAATGGGAGTGCGAGGCCATGGGTTCCGTGGTGTGAGTACAGTGTGCTACCTCTGCAGAGTGTATAATCTATCGATAGCCGAGTCCACGGTCATGGACTCCTCGTAGTAGGTCCCACCATGAGTCAGCGTTTAATAAAATTTGCATACTAAGCTATGAACTTTGCATTGTTGAGGATGGCAGAGAGGCCATCGAGATATTCGGGACCAGATATTGGTCGTGGTTGTGATCGCCGTAAGGATCACGAGTTACTCTTGTTAAAACCATGTTTTTGGCTTGTTTGTGGTCCGAGAATGATCACGGTTGGTAAGTTGTCCCGAGGGACGTTCGAGCATGATCACAGCATGTTTGACATATAGTGTTGCATTATTATTAATTGGTTAAGTATCATGATATTGTTTGCCATTATGATTATGCCTGTTGTGAGGTTGCAAGTACATTCAATGTACTGACCTGGCGTGTCATGCCAGATTTCAGGAAAGTCTCGTTGGAGAGGAGCGCTGCTTGCGTCTAGATCGTGTCCACATCGGTGTCCCTGTGATATGGAGCTTCCGCTACGACGTTATTCCGCTGCCGCGTAGTTGTTATGATCGAGGCCCCTTTATGTTCACTAAATAATGTACATATTGTTCAGCCGCACCGGGTGTGCCGCTTGGCCTCGACAACTGTTGTAATATAAACTCTGTTCTGCTAGCATCAATAAAGTGGTTGTTTTCTGTACCAAGATGTTGTGTGTTGCCAGAAGACATGGTCTCTGGGCTGGCAATGCATGGTAAACCGGTCGCTCTGAGCCGGGGTGCCACAACGCTTGGTATCAGAGCCGCGCTGACTGTAGGCCACGCTAGACTACGACATGTTAACTGGACGTTAGATACGAGTTTAAGTTGAGTGCCGGTAGTAATTTTTGCTGGTTGTTGCATTGCATGCAGTTGGTTTATAATATTTTATGCTAACCTGCTAATGGTTGTGGGTGTAGATGGCTCCAGTGCCGTATCCGTGCCAGTTGCAGCTGATGCCGTACACGTCACCGCACCTCTTTCGCAACGTGTGGCGTCGGCTGTACCCTCTCGGAGATGACCCAGTCTATCGTGTGTACCAGGAGCATCTAGCCGATTCAGTGTATGAGTATCACGCAGTGGTCACTCTATGCACTAGTTCCGATTCCAGCTCTTACACTCGTACTTCTCGGAGCGGTTACGCCTCCACCGCTTCTCAGGCTGTCCAGTTTGCTACATTCGAGGTCCTTGTCGAGCTTCGCTACAACGAGGTTCGAATGCAGAACCACGCATGTTTCTATTACTACCCATCTCTGCACGACAACGGTCGTGTCCGTTTCCCTATCATTGATCCGGAGTCTGATAGCGTTGCTAGCCATCTTGCTCGTTATGTCACTGCTAGCTATCTTATGATCCACGAGCTGGCTCGAGAGCTGACTCGTGCCCGTACTGCTTTAGTCGCTGCTTTAGTCACTACTAGATCTACCACTACTCCATCTTCTATGGGATTTACCCCTTATATTCCATCCAGTTCTAGTTCCCCTATTTCGCCGGTTACTCCTCCGAGTAGCACGGGCGTCTCAGCCGTGAATCCTCTCAGTACTCCTGCCGAGTGGGTTTCACTTCTCGCTACTCCTGTAGCCCCGATGCTTCATCCTACCCCTGCCCCTGAGGGAGAGCCCTCGAGGCAGCGGCGTCGTGTTACCTTTAACCCGGAGGTTTCCGTTAACCACGTCAGTTCGGGATCCGAGACCGCTTCAGGGGAGGACACCGCAGCTCCAGCAGAGCAGTAGTATCTTTGAGTATTCGCAGTCATCCGGATGATGTATGGATGTAGTCGTATGAGTCATGATGTTTCGTTGCATGTATGAGAGTAGTTGAACCTGGCATGTTGTTTATCTTTCATGTATGAGTCTATGTATAATTATGTTGGGACTTTATTTGCCGTATTTTCTTCGCTTTTTTGTTTTCTTCCGGGATTTGTTGATGGCTTTTCCCCAATTTTATTCTTGGATGTTTCTCATCTCGATTGCGTTGTCTTGGGAAAATCCACCATAGGATGACACGGGGAGGCAGTAGTAGCAACGTTCGTGAGGGAACTCCTGTTCGTCGTTCCGCACGACAAGCAGGACATTCTCCCGAACCGTAAGTTCCGCCACCACCTCCACCGCCAAATTCGCCCTCCACCAAGCAAATTCTGCGTATGTTTGAGGAAAGAAGGAACAACGATCTGATCGAAATATTAAGGAGTGTGCAAGCTATGGTTGGACAGAATGGAAATCAGAACGGTCATCACTCAAAGCTGTCAGATTTTCAAAGGACCAAGCCACCCAGTTTCAGTCAGATTGTTGACCCATTGGATGCAGACGATTGGTTGTGCACCATTGAGAAAAAGCTTGAGATTGCTCGTACTGAAGAAAATGATAAAGTTCCATTTGAAACTCATTACCTTGAAGGCGCATCTGCCATATGGTGGGAAAATACAAAAGCCATGTGGCCGGTTGATGAGGAAATCACATGGGAAAAGTTTAAGGATCAGTTCCGAAAATATCATATCCCTACTGGAGTTATGAAGACCAAGCAGCGTGAATTTCTCGCACTCGTCCAAGGAAATCAGTCTATGGCTGAATATTTGCAAAAATTCAATCATCTTGCCCGTTACTCTCTTTATGACGTGGCCACCGAAGAAAGTAAGATTGACAGATTTCTTGGAGGCCTAAATCCGCAACTCCGGTGTACTCTCAGTATGCTTGATTTCCCAGATTTCCAAACTCTGGTGAACAAGGCTTTCATTGCTGAACGGGAGCACAAGCTTATAGCAGATAATAGGCCTGTTAACAACGACAACAAGCGTAAGTTTGAGCCAAAGAAGGATGGGCAACCAGTGCAAAAGGCTCGTACCTGGCAGCAGACTCAGGTGGAATACAAGCCAAATTGGCAGCAGAATGTTAACAAGACCACCACTCAAGTCAAGAATGTCGTGACCAACCCAATACATGAAGAGCGTCAGCGCAATAATTCTTGCTTCAATTGTGGGCAGAACGGACATTATGCCAGACAGTGCCCCAAGAACAACAAGTCGAATGCCCTAATTAGGCCACAAGTCAACTTTATGGAGTCATGGCCAACCTAGCAAAACTTCACTGAGCACGTGCATCATATCTCCGCCGATGAAGCCCAAGAGAAGCCAGAAGTCGTCATTGGTATGTTTTCTGTTAATGACATACCTGCCGTAATTTTATTTGACTCTGGGGCTTCCCATTCTTTTATTTCTCGGAGTTTTGTTGCCCAAAACAACTTTCCTTGCACGCTTTTGGGCAAAAATATGCTGGTACAAAGCCCGAGATCTATAATCAAGAGCAATCTGGTCTGCCGTGATCTGGAAATCAATATCAACGGAGTCTACTTTCCAACCTCTCTGATAATCATTGAGTCTGAAAAGTTGGATATTATATTGGGTATGAATTGGTTGACCAAATATCAAGTTTGCATAAACTGCGCAACCCGAGAGGTCACTTTGACCAGTCTGAATGGGCACACTACCAAATTCTACGCTCGCAAGAATATGCCCAAGCAAGAATTGGTTTGCACCGCTGTGGCTGAATTGGAATTTATTCCTGTGGTCAGCGAGTACCCTGATGTATTTCCAGAAGAACTGCCAGGTATGCCACCAGATCGAGAACTAGAATTTGCAATAGATCTTGTGCCGGAACTGCACCGTTATACAAGAAGTATTACCAGATGCCCTCATCAGAATTAGTGGAGCTAAAGAAACAGCTTGATGAATTGCTCCAGAAAGGATATATTCGTCCCAGCTCTTCACCATGGGGATCACCTGCTATTTTCGTGGACAAAAAGGATGGCAGTCTCCGTATGTGCGTAGATTACCGCCAGCTGAATGAGGTCACTATCAAAAATAAATATCCGCTGCCAAGGATTGATGATCTGTTTGATCAGCTCAGTGGGGCTAAAGTATTCTCTAAGATCGATTTACGGACCGGATATCATCAGCTCAAGATTAAAAAGGAGGATATTCCTAAGACCGCATTCACTACTCGGTACGGTCTTTACGAATATACCGTGATGTCCTTTGGTCTCACCAATGCCCCTGCTTTCTTCATGCATATGATGAACAAAGTATTCATGGACTTCCTCGACAAATTCGTGGTAGTCTTCATTGATGACATCCTCATTTACTCCAAGGGTGAAGAAGAGCACAAGGATCACCTCCGAGCAGTGCTACAACGACTCCGCGACCATCAGCTATATGCCAAATTCCGTAAATGCGAATTTTGGCTCAAGCAAGTTGGGTTTCTTGGACATGTACTATCCGCTGAAGGTATAGCTCTGGACCCGAGCAAAGTAAAGGATGTGCTTGATTGGGTGCCGCCCACGACTGTGACGCAGATCCGTAGTTTTCGCGGATTGGCTGGATATTACCGTCGTTTTATTGAAGGGTTTTCCAAGATTGCTAAACCCATGACGGAGCTGCTCAAAAAGGATAAGAAGTTTGAATGGACAGAGGACTGTGAGAAAAGTTTTAATGAGTTAAAGATACGTCTGACAACCGCACCTGTATTGACTCTTCCAGACATTTATCGCAGTTTTCATGTGTATTGTGACGCCTCTAGGCAAGATATTGGTTGCGTACTTATGCAAGACAGCAAGGTAGTAGCATATGCATCGCGACAGCTACGACCCCATGAGGGAAATTATCCTACTCATGATTTGGAATTGGCTGCGGTGGTTCATGCATTAAAAATTTGGAGACACTTTCTCATTGGAAAACGGTGCCAAATTTTTACCGACCACAAGAGTCTCAAATACATCTTCACTCAGCCAGATTTAAACCTCCGTCAGCGAAGATGGCTAGAGTTGGTCAAGGATTATGACCTTGGAATAAATTACCACCCGGGCAAGGCCAACGTAGTTTCCGATGCACTCAGTCGAAAGCCCGTCAGCTTAAATGTCATATTGAGATCCTTGCCGCCCGAACTCCAAGAGGAGATCGTTCAGCTCAACTTGGTCATAGTGGATGCTGGCCTTGCTAATATTTTGGAAGTTACACCCACACTTGAGATAGAGATCCACAAGGCCCAGCTAGCTGACGCCAAGCTGCAAAGACGTGCCCAGGGCCAGATGGCAGAACAGACCCCAAATTTCTTCAAGGAAAAATTCGGTACCCTCCGATTCCGTGGACGGATTTGTGTACCCAATCAACCGGATTTAAGGAAGAAAATTCTGTCAGAAGCACACGAATCCTCATATTCCATTCACCCGGGAGGTACGAAAATGTATGAGGACCTTAGACAAATATTCTGGTGGGATGGAATGAAGAAATACATTGCCTATTTTGTAGCCTGTTGCGACATATGCAACAAGGTGAAGGCAGAGCATCAGAAGCCAGCCGGAATCCTCCAACCGCTGCCAGTTTTCACAATGGAAATGGGATGACGTTTGTATGGATTTCATTACGGGATTGCCTAAGACTCAGCGAGGCAATGATGCAATCTGGGTCATAGTGGACACCCTAACCAAGGTTGCTCACTTCATCCCGATCAGCACCAGATACCGAGCAGATCAACTTGCACAAGTGTATGTATCCAGAATAGTCAGTCTGCATGGAGTACCCCGAACTATCACTTCCGACCGAGGTTCCCTGTTTACCTCCGCTTTTTGGTCACGCCTCCATCAAGCCTTGGGGACAGTACTGAAATATAGTACTGCATATCATCCTCAGACGGATGGACAGACAGAAAGGGTAAATCAAATACTCAAAGATATGTTGCGAGCATGTGCTTTAGCCCAAGGACCCAAATGGGAAGACTGTTTGCCATATGCCGAGTTTTCCTATAACAACAGCTTCCAGACCAGTCTGAAAATGTCACCATATGAAGCTCTGTATGCCCGTAAGTGCCGCACTCCTTTAAATTGGTCTCAAACTGGAGATAGCCGTATCTTCGGAACAGATCTCATGATGGAAGCTGAGAAACAAGTTAAGGAAATCAGAGACAGATTGCAATTGGCCAAATCTCGACAGAAAAGTTATTATGATGCAAAGCACCGACAGATAAGTTTTGAACCCGGAGAGCACGTATACCTCCGAGTCACTCCTATGAAAGGAGTCAAGAGATTGCAGACTTGTGGAAAGTTGGCCCCAGATTTATTGGTCCATTCCCGGTTATGTCTCGAGTAGGTACTGTTGCATATGAATTAGAACTACCCGCTGAGTTGGCAGACGTGCACAACCTGTTTCATGTTTCACAATTGAGACGATGCATATCCCCGCCTGAGAAAAGGACTGCTATGGCTGAGGTAGAGTTGGCAAATGATTTAACTTATGAAGAGAGATCGTTCAGAATTTTGGATCAGATGGAAAGGGTCACTCGCAGTAAAGTAAGGAAATTTTACAAAGTTCAGTGGGAGCATCACACAGAGTCAGAATCAACTTGGGAGCGGGAAGAATTTCTACAGTCACATTATCCAGAGTGGTTTTCCCAAGCAACCGAATCTCGAGGACGAGATTCATTCTAAGTGGGGGAGGTTTGTGACAGCCTGGTTTTTGCCCTCTCTCATTTGCTTGATTTTTATTTGGATTAAATTTGAAACTTGGAGTTTTTGAATCTTTTCATATGGACTTAAACTCTTGGGTACTCTTGGCTTTCACCCAAGTGCTCCATTTCCCTCTCTAATCATCATTCCCCTTCTGATCCACTCCAAAATAATCTTTGGAATATTTTTTTTAAATGAAAAATATTCATTTTCTCTCAAAAACCCTAGCCAGATCAGTATGCTCCAAAGCAAACCTAATCTTTATGGCCCAAAAAAATCTGAGATAATTCACAAATATTCTTTGAACCCTAGGGCACCTTCCTGAGCAAAAATATTTCATCACTTTTTGGAATATTTTTGCTACAGAAAATATTTTCTGTTCTGGACAGAAATGGTGGTTTCTACAGCAACTACCATTTTACTTGCTCCATTGTGCGTGGGTTTTCTTGTGCATTTTCACCTTAGTAACTCTTGGCTAACCACCAAATCACAGCCTCTAACTCCCAGCCATTTGACCTCAGTAACCTCTCAAAGTTACTGACCAGAAACTTACCTGGCGTGTAAAAACTTCTCTACTGCACCTGGATCCAAACCAAAGCGTGGTAAAATCTCAAACTACCACAAACAACATGCCAGACATGAAGTTTAGGCTTAGCTCGGCCTGATGTCATAGTCCACGCGATGACCGCGTTCGTCCAGGGGTGCTGGCATGCGTGTCGATGCGCTCTGAGTGCCGCCGAGCGCTCTGTTTCGCGCGTGCTCGCTTCCCCGACCGCCGTAGCGCGCCAAACTTCACCACCATCTTCGTCTCAACTCCCTTAACTCCCCTCTGGCGCTCGCCGACGCCGGAGCTCGCCGCAGCGAGCATGGGCACGGTCCGACGAACCCAACAGTGCGGTGCGCACTGTGCTCGTCGCCTTCTCCTCGTTCATGTGCTCGTCTCCGTCCGCCCACAGTTGCAGCATGAGTTGCGTCGCCTTCTCCCCCTCTCACTGACTTCGCTCGTCGCCGGGCGTTGTGGACAGGTGTCCACCGGCGGAGCCCGAAACCCCCTCGCCGCTCGCCTATAAATAGAGCCACTCGCAGCCTCCTCGAGCACCATCCAGCACTCCCACACACCCCACAAGCGAGTAGGAAGCCGTAGCCCGGCCGGGCAGGCCTCGGGCCGCCGTCCCCGAGCTCAAGCTCGCCGGCGATCCCCTCTGGTCGCCGTGGTAGCTCCAGCCCCTCCCAGGCCAGGGCGACTCTTCCAGGGCCTCCGCCCCTCTCCGGTGAAACCGCTCCGCCCCTCTGGAGCCCCTAGAGTTGCCTCTGCTCGCCGTCTTCTTCATCTCCGGTGACCACCGTGTTCTGCCTCCGCTTGCGAGGTTGATTCCGATGCCGTCCGACCGCCCCTAGCTATGCTACGGGTACGGGCAGGTGCGCCTCAACCCCCTCTTGCCATCCCTCCCTCTCATTTTGGCCAAGGAGTCCTCGTCGTCGGCGAGAGCTCCGGCGGAGCTGCGACTCCCTCTGTTTCCTTCTCCCCCTCCTCCTAACCTGACTAGCGGGGCCCGCTAGTCAGCCACTCTGTACGCGCGCGAAGCGGTACGAGTGGTGGCGCCCCTGGGCTTTACGCCTTCGACGTCACCCCCCAGTCTGTTTATTTTTATTTAAATTCATTTGAATTTACAGAACACTTCAAACAACCATAACTCCTCAACCATAAGTCCAAATGAATTGATTCTTTTTGCATCTTGTTCTTTGCAAAGAAATCTAGCAGCTCAGCAAAGATGAGATTTTTCTGAGCTGTTTAGAATTTCTGGTGATTTTCAGAAGTGTTCTTGATATTTTCTTTTTGTGTTTAAAATTATTTTCAGAGGGTGAGGTTTGTCTTGAGGATCACCAGAAGGCTTGTGAACCTCATCTGCACTAAGGCAAGCCACAACAACAATTTCATGGTGTCATTTCAATATTTATGATTTTCTTACTTGAATGAAATGATTAATCCATGCATTTAAATAATTATTGTGTTATTTATATTCTGTTAAGTGTTTGTTAGTTAATATGCTTGATTTACAGAATGTGGAAACTAGCTTAGTTGGTGAAGCAAAGCTAGGATCTATTTGTGGTGATGATAGAAATAATTTTTGTTATGCATGTTATTAACCATTTAAAGTTATGTTCTTGCATAAATAAAATGATAAAAATTTGCTAGAAAATATTCTGTTAAGTACTTGTTTAGTCATTTACTTGACTTACAGAATGTTTGAACCTCACTTGGTTGGTAAAGCAATTAGGATCTGTTTGTAGTAAAATCTTTGTTATTCATGTGAGAAATTAATCAGAGTTACGTTCTTGCATGAGAAAATAATAAAACTTGCTGCAAAATATTTTGGTTAATATGTGAGTTATCTTGATCAGCAAAGTAATATGAGTTGTTGATGTTTATGCTTAGTGTGAATATGGATGACATCGGTCATTTTCGTTATTAAGTGATGCATGTGTAGTTTTGCATTTCATGGCATGCTATGACACCGGTCATTTTCATTTTAAATTGAACCGGAATATAACTCAACTTGAATACACCGTTGACTCGGTCATGGTGCCGATGAATCGAGTTTTCCCAGTGCAACCAAAATTGCCTTTGTGGGAAGGCCTTGATTCGGTCAATTGACATTGCCTCTGGTCGATGCCTCCAACTAGGGAAGGTTATGTCGTGCTTACCCTGGCCCGGTAAGCAGGCATAACCTTGTGTGGCCGTTGTTGAGATTATGGTACCGGGTCCCCTAGTGGGATCGTTTTGGCCACGACGGTGGTCGGTGTGTCTTTGGTAGACCCGGGGCCACCCAGGACTAGCCCGTTGGGGATTGGGTCGGAGTGGCCGGAAGAGTTTCATGGCAATGGAAGGGTTTCGTCAGAATGCCATGGGTTCCGTGGTGTGGGTACAGTGTGCTACCTCTGCAGAGTGTATAATCTATCGATAGCCGAGTCCACTGTCACAGACACCTCGTAGTAGGTCCCACCATGAGTCAAAGTTTAATAAAATTTGCACACTAAGCTATGAACTTTGCATTGTTGAGGATGGCAGAGAGGCCATCGAGATATTCGGGACCAGATATTGGTCGTGGTTGTGATCGCCGTAAGGATCACAAGTTACTCTTGTTAAAACCACGTTGGTGGCTTGTTTGTGATCCGAGAATGATCACGGTTGGTAAGTTTTCCCGAGGGACGTTCGAGCATGATCACAGCATGTTTGACATATAGTGTTGCATTATTATTAATTGGTTAAGTATCATGATATTGTTTGCCATTATGATTATGCCTGTTGTGAGCTTGCAAGTACATTCAATGTACTGACCTGGCATGTCATGCCAGATTTCAGGAAAGTCTCGTTGGAGAGGAGCGCTGCTCGAGTCTAGATCGTGTCCACATCGGTGTCCCTGTGATATGGAGCTTCCGCTACGACGTTATTCCGCTGCCGCGTAGTTGTTATGATCGAGGCCCCTTTATGTTCACTAAATAATGTACATATTGTTCAGCCGCACCGGGTGTGCCGCTTGGCCTCGACAGCTGTTGTAATATAAACTCTGTTCCGCTAGCATCAATTAAGCGGTTGTTTTTTGTACCAAGATGTTGTGTATTGCCAGAAGACATGGTCTCTGGGCTGGCAATGCATGGTAAACCGGTCGCTCTGAGCCGGGGTGCCATAGTAGCACAGCGCAAAGGTGGCAGTGTGGAGAGAGGAGGAAAACCGCGAGATGGACATCGGTGCTGAGGGCACAAGTACATGGCGTTCGGTATCTGGTAGGTGATTTTTAGGGGAATAGTAGAACTCAAGCACCTATAGTTTTGTGAATTCAGGGCATTTCAGCTAGGCGTCCACCGTGCAGGGCATGGTATGCTTGCTCAGGTAGCATGACGGAATGTAGAGGCTTTGAACGGAGCCCTGGTGGGAGGAGATGATGGCTCTGGGGATTTCAAAATCATTGAAGAGAGATAGCTGACGACAGTCGAGATTAAGGGGCACGGCTTGCCATAGAGGGCGCCACCGAATTGAGAGGACTTGGGTGCAGCAGCAATCGTTGGTGGGGAGAAGCGAGATGATCTCCCCAAGGACGGCGTCGGGGAGATCGCTGATGTGGTCCACCCGGGATTCTAGGGGTTCCTGGGTTCCGGTGGGGGCGGGGTCGCCGCTTCTCCCCGCGCCGCCGGGTGCGAGAACTACAACAGGCGTCGCCGCTGGCGGGAGCCTCATCTTCTTAGCGCTGGGGTCAGCCGACTCCATTTTCCTCGAGGGCGTCACGTCGCTCTCACAGATTTGAGCAGAGTAACGAATGACGAGCCTGGTTGTAGTGCGAGTGAAGAAGAAGGGGAGCTAGGGTTTTTCTGTAGTAGTGAGGAAGAAGGGGAGCTGGGGTTTTCTGTAGGAGTGAGGTGAGGAATTTGGGGGTACGAGTGGAGCGAGCTGACGTGAGGTGGGTGGGAGTGAGGAGGAAGAAGAGCACCCAGCTTTTTTTGGGGGGCGGTGTGCTGGGTGTGGGTAGCACCTCTCATTAAGTAAATATATGGGATTTTGAATGGATTTTATTATTTACTAGGGTGGATGGGCTATTTTGTCTTGGGCCCAGAGAAACAATTACTACTAGTACAGTGGCGACACTCTACAGCTACCCAGAAAAACAATTACGACTAGTACAGTGGATACACTAACGCTTCTAGCTCCTCCTAGATCATCGAAATGTCTCCCTCTACTGAATGCCATTTTGATTTTGTTCACCGACATGCGGGCCATGCAGCACGCGGGCCCAAATGCCATCCACCAAATAGAAGGCAGTATGTAGGTGGAGAGTCACCCCGGTCGTAGCGCAGCAGTAACGAGTCGTGGTATCACAAAACCCCAGCTCCCTGCAGTCTAAGTTTGACGGACGAAGCAACCATCATTTCACTCTTCGCTGAATCCCCTTCTCCCTCACCTCTTCAAGAAAGCCAACACTCGCATCTTCCACTGTTCTTCTCTCCCAACGAAGGGAAGGTAAGAGGATCCGTGATGTTGGTATATTTTCGTTCAGAGAAAAAAAAGAACTTTTGGAAAGAAGTAACCGATCCTCACTCTCTTTTTTGTTTCATTGTCATTGCAATTGTGTTTTCCTTTCAGTGGTCTCCTAGTATTCGTCAGTTTCATGATGGACCAAGGAGAACCAGGCAAAGATCTACCAATATTGGAGCAGACGCGGGAGGCTGATCCCCACGAAACAGAGAGCTCCAAGAAGATGGAGGCAGCCACCGAGCCGACCCCAGATACGCTCACGGCCACTACTGAGATGGTCAATGCCCCATTTGAGGTTACAACCTCCGTGGCCCTACAGGAGCAGTTTTCCCCCTTCGAGGATGTGCCCCCCCCCCCCCCCGCGCAGAGCTGCCCAAGGTGATTTTCTTCTTTGCCGATCTCGATTGTGGTTTTTCATCTAAGTATGTGGTGATGAATAATGCAAAATTCTATTATCTTCGATGCCATGCTATACATAGTGGTTTAAATAACTTGTGTTTCTTACATTGGAAAGTAATTCAGAATTTGTTTCAGTTTCAATTAGAGCCCTGATGCAGACAAGGATTGTGTGGTTGTACATGTCACTCGCTATGAGGCGGATGACCTGAATATGCGCACTGGGAAAACAGAGTTCTTAGGATGTTGGATGCTGGAAGCCATTTGCGCTTATACAGATGTCGAGTTGTATCCTAGCCTCACTGTTGTCAGGCGTGTTTCCAGGGTGTACTGAAGCACAAGAAGTTCAAAGCTACTCCTTCATTTGTGAGGCATACTGTTCTTGTCAAGCTTACGCAGGAAGATGACGTGGCATGCCTCCACAAACAAGTTTATGAGTGGCAAGGCCACAAGGTTATCTTCATGAAGGTTCACAAGATTGAGCTGCTACTAGACGTCCTCGATGATGTTCATGGCAAGGTTCCTCTTGTGTCCAACCCAAATTAGATCGAGGCATGAAATAGTTGCCCCAGCTAGTGTTTAATAGTAGTTTGGATTGTGTCTAATTATCCGAACCTTGCCTACTATCGAGCCCTCTGGGGCTAGTACTCTGTTTGAATCCGTCTATGGGAACTGCTGCTACTTTTGTGTGCCCGTGAATCATGTGAGAACCATCGTAATTGTTGCTGAAACAGATGCGTCCTCACTATTTTTTTCATGAATATGGCATGGTAAGACATAAGTAGTGTGTGTTTGATGAAATAGAGTACTCGTTCGAGAACTGTGCGCTGACGTATACATAAGTACTTGTAAACACTGTTGGTGCTACCCCACTTGTAAGCAGTTGTCTAAAACACGACACATTGGCTCAGCTCGCTTCAACACTAGGCTATCGACCAACTAACAATCAATAATCTGCTGTCTGACATATAAGCAACTACGTATCTTGTTACAGTGGTTCATGCAGTTAACTGAGGCCACAATGTAAATTCCAAACGTTCACACGCTAGTCCAGCGTTCATGTGGAACACTCACATTAAACTCGGCTTCATAAAAAACTTGAAAAGCATAAGTTAAGCAATTTTATACATCTCAATGATGCATAGAACATAACAAACATATACTAGTTCACAACAAAAGACAAAGTTGTCAGAAGGTTTAAAAATCAGGAAAAATCAAGCAAGGCTTCTCTGAGAAAAGGGCCTCCCTAGGCAGGCTTTAATTTCCTGGAGTTCACCCTAGTTTTTCCTGGAGTTCACTCTGGAATGCTGAACTTAACCATGTAGTGTACTGACCAGCTGAAATTCTTGTGCATTCCACTAAATTTAAGCACCGCTATTTGCATAAATAAGCAGACCTCAATACCTCTTGTTTGCGCACCTGTCCCAAGAACCTCCGTGCAGCCATGCCGGCTAGTCCCTGGTCCATGGAGGAACCGGTAGAAAGTGCATTCCGGCCTAGGATGCAGTTGTTTTCGCTCGTCCCTGCACTGCAATCAGGAAGTAAAACGTACGAATCAACTTCTTTTAGATTGTGTTGGTCATTCTACCTATAGTTACTACCAATGTAGGAATACCTGGAAGACGGGTGGTTAGAGGACGACAGCTAGGAATAGCCATCTCATTTTGTGCAGTTGTACTAAAACTGAGGTTTGTTCTTTTGATTGCGCAGATAGAAACGATATGAAGACAGACATCCCTGGTTGCGTAAATATGAAATATGGTTATTTAAGCAGTGATGGTTATTTCCAGTGGCATATGATTAACAACCACATCTATTGTGTTATAACTGCCACTATATTAACAGTATAAAAAAGTGCCATTAAGTAAGAAGTAGCATCACATCACATCTACACTGCCACTAGATTAACATGCAGAACAATAGCATTAGTATTACTATCATGAGAGTAGCACATGGTCAGTAAATGTACAATCAAATTTGTGCAGTTCCACTGGGATGAAGCAATGTTAGCGGTGTGAGATTTAAGTGTAACTGCAAAAACAAAATTCATGGGAAATAAAGCAAGACAGAAGCACTTCATAAAATGGTAGTGGCATTGCTTCAATTTATCGACGGCACTAGACCATTACTTATAGTGACATTAGGTGGCATTGCTTAATGCTTCATGTGATTTTACATTAATAGTAGCAATATGGGCGTAGGGGCAGTAGGGGCATAAAGTGGTGAGGCAGATGTGGTTGCCGAGAGCGGCAAACACTCAGGCAACATGTCTGCATTTGTCCCATTTTTTATCTCCTCAGCGACATTTTCCTATGTGAGCACAGGAAATCTAGACCTGCTCATTCTCATTTGCGTTGTCCCCCAACACCCCTCACTTTCTTTCCCTTTTCGACCAAGAGACAGGTCCACTTCCCCCACCCTTCGCCATCCACCATGCTTTCTTCGTCTTTTCAACCAAGAGACCGGGTAGGTAGCCGGTATCTACTACTTTCCCCCGTTTCCTCTTAGAATCAAGTCCTAGATTCATGCTACAGCTTTCCCACTTTTTTCCCTGTTTGAACCAACTCTAAGATTTGATTGTATGAACTAGCTTTACCTCTAATAATAGTAAAAGTCAAGGTGGTTTTGGAACAGCCGACAGAAGTAGAAAAAGATCCACACGCAGCCACGTGGGGAGCTGGGGCAGTAGAGCAAGGCAGGTTTCGAAGGAATATATACCTGAGGGTCGTCGGCATGTGGCAAAGATGGTGTCGGGTGGCCGCATCTTGGCCACAATACCGCAGGGAGGAAGAAGGGTCGGAGGCCCTCCAGAGCCAGTGCTCTATTGGAGAGAATGGCACGGCCGCCGATCGGGATGCGCGGGCAGCCGTTGGTCTCCTCCCTCGCCGCTAACGACAGCGTGAACGATGCACCTACACCCCTGCCCCGGTCAAGGTGGTCCGGCCGGATTTGTGACCAGCCGTGAGCAGAGAGAGAGTGTGGCCACCTATGTCTTGCTTAGATCTGGAGAGCATGAGAGAGTGAAAAAGAGGAACTGTGGCACCCTAGCTCAGAGCAACCGGTTTACCTTGTATTGCCAGCCCAGAGAACATCTCTTCTGGCAACACACAACATCTTGGTATAGAATACAACCGCTTTATTGATACTAGCGGAACATGGTTCATATTACAACGAGTTGCGAGGCCAAGCGGCACACACGGTGCGGCTGAACAATATGTACATTATTTAGTGAATATAAAGGGGCCTCGATCAGGACAACTACGCGGCAGCGGAACGACGACGAAGCGGGACTCCATAGCACAAGGACACCGATGTGGACACGATTTAGACTCGGACAACACTCCTTTCCAACGAGACTTTCCTGAAAGCTGGCATGACACGCCAGGTTAGTACATTGAATGTACTTGCAAGCTCACAACAAGCATAAACATAATGACAAACAATATCATGATAATTAACCAATTGGATCATCAATGCAAAATCATACTAGGAATGCAGTGATCATGATCTCGTGATTTAAGTCCCTCGGACTTTCTTACCAAACGGTGATCTCTCTTGGACCACACACGGACCAACATCTTGGTCTTTAATCGGGTTACGTCGTAACCAAACGGTGATCATATTCGGATCACGAACTGACCAACAACTTGGCCTCCAGCATCAAGCTGAGTTCTCAACCATCATCTCTCCAATAGTGCAAAGTTATTATCTTAGTGTGCAGAATTATTTAAACGTTGACCGATGGTGCGACCTACTTTCGAGCGTGTCCATAACCGTGGAGTCGACTATCGATTGATTTAATACACTCTGCAGAGGTAGGCACTATACCCACACCACGGAACCCATGGCCTCGCACTCCCATTCGGGTGGACCAATGGCATTCCAACAGAACCCCTCCATTGCCATGACACTCTCCCGGCCACTCCGACTCACTCCCCACTGGGCTAAGTCCTGGGTGGCCCCGTGCCTACCAAAGACACTAAAGGCCACCGTCGTGGCGAAACATAAATGGTCCCAAACGGGGACAAGGTACCATAACAACAACGGGCACACAAGGTTATGTCTGCTTACCGGGCCAGGGTAACGCACGCCCATAACCTTCCCTCATTGGAGGCACCGACCAGAGGCATGACAACGGACCGAATAAAGGCCTTCCCACAAAGGCAAATGTGGTTGCACTAGGGAAAAACTCGATTCAGTGGCACCATGACCCGATCAACGATATGTTCAAGTTGAGTTATTATCAGGTTCAACTTAAAGTGAAAGTAATTGGTGTCATGATATTCCATGCAAATGCACTCATAAAACATGCATCACTTATCATTTGATCAATAACGGGTCAAATATATCGAGCACTAACCATACATATCAGAAACTCATAACACTTCTCTGGTTATGTTTATTCAGCAAATTAACCATGACAATATCTTAGCATAATTCTTTTCTCACTCAAGAAAATATTAAGCCAACTAATTCTTTTTCGTAAACAAATTACTTCTTCATAATCAAGTATTACTTCTAATGACTTAAACTAGCTTAGTTAGTTTAAAACTTCAGTAAACTAAACATATCAACTTAAACAAGCATCCAATAGAATATATATATATATATATATATATATATATATATATTTATCTTAGTGATTTAAATGCATGGATTAAATCATTAGTTCAAGTTGGAAAATCACAAATATTGCAAGGACACCATGAAAATGTTGTTGTGGCTTGCCTTAGTGCAGATGAGGTTCACACTCCTCCTGGTGATCCTCAAGACAAGCTTCACTTTCTGAAAACAATTATAAACACAAAAAGAAAACATCAAGAACCACTCTGAAATTCACCAGAAAATCTAGACAGCAGACAAAAATCTCATTTTTGGTGAGCTGCTAGATCTTTTTATTAAGAACACAATGCAAAAAGAATCAATTTATTTGGACTTATGGTTAAGAAGTTTTGGCTGTTTGAAGCTCTCTGGATTAATTTGAATTTAATTCAAATAAAAACAGAACTGGGGGTGACGTCGAAGGCGTAAACCCCGCGGGGCGCCTCCACTCGTACCGCTTCGGGCGCGGCCAGAGTGGCTGACAGCAGGCCCCGCTAGTCAGGTGAGAGGGAGGGGGAGAGGGAAACAGAGCACAGAGGGGCTCCATCGGAGCACACGCCGGCGAGGAGGGTCTCTTGGCCCGAGCTAGAGGGATAGATCGAAGGAGAAGACTGAGGCGCACCTTCCCGTACCCGTAGATTAGCTAGGGGTGGTCGGACAGCGTCGTAACAGGCCTCTCCAGCGGCAACAGAGAGCGGAGGTCGCCGGAGTTGGGGACGACGACGACCAAAGGCTGCACCAGTGGATCCAACCGGGTCGGACGGCACCACTGGAGCACGGCGGAGGCTCTGGAAGAGTGTCCCGAGCCTGGGAGGGGCTGGAGCTGCGGAACGACCCGAGGGGATCGCCGACGAGCTCGAGCTCGGGAACGGCGGCCCGAGGCCTGCCCGGCCGGGCTAAGGCTTCCTACTGGCTTGTGGAGTGTGTGAGGTGAGCTGGTGATGCTTGAGAGGGCTGGGGAGGGCTGTATTTATAGCCGAGCGAGGTGAGGGGTTCGGGCTCCGCCGGAGGACACCTGGACACGGCGCCCGGTGACGAACGGCGTCAGTGAGCGAGGGGGAAGGCGACGCAGCTCACGCGGGCACTGTGGGCGGGAGGAGATGAGCACAGGGACGAGGGGGTGGCGACGAACACAGTGCGCGGCGCACTATTGGGTTGGCCGGACCACGCCCGTGCTCGCTGCGGCGAGCTCTGGCCTCGGCGAGCGCCAGGAGGGAGTTAAGGGAGTAGAGACTGGTATGGTGGCGAGGTTTGGCGAGGTGCGGCAGGCGGGGAAGCGAGCACGCGCCGAACAGAGCGCTTGGCAGCACTCAGAGCGTGGCGACAAGCCAGTTGGCACCGTGCACACTCGTGGTCACCGCGTGCACTTCGGCATAGAGCCACGGCTGGCCCCAATTTCATGTCTGGCGTGTAGTCCTTAGTGTTTTGGGTTGAACCAAGGCTTTGAGTCGAGCTCAGGTGCAGTAGGTCGGAGTTTTACTTCCTGGTAAGTTTCTGGACAGTAACTTTGAGAGTTAATGATACGTCTCTGTCGTATCTACTTTTCCAAACACTTTTGCCCTTGTTTTGGACTCTAACTTGCATGATTTGAATGGAACTAACCCGGACTGACGCTGTTTTCAGCAGACTTTCCATGGAGTTATTTATGTGCAGAAACAAAGTTCTCGGAATGACCTGAAACTCCACGGAACATCTATTTGGAAAATAAGAAAAATACTGGAAGAAAAATCCACGTCAGGGGGCCCACACCCTGTCCACGAGGGTGGAGGGCACGCCTGCCCCCCTAGGGCGCGCCCCCTACCTCATGGGTCCCCTGACGCTCCACCGACCTCAACTCCAACTCCATATATTCACTTTCGGGGAGAGAAAAATCAGGGAGAAGGATTCATCGCGTTTTATGAGACGGAGCCGGCGCCAAGCCCTAAAACCTCTCGGGAGGGCTGATCTAGAGTCCGTTCGGGGCTCCGGAGAGGGGAATCCGTCGCCGTCGTCATCATCAACCATCCTCCATCACCAATTTCATGATGCTCACCGCTGTGCATGAGTAATTCCATCGTAGGCGTGCTGGATGGTGATGGGTTGGATGAGATCTATCATGTAATCGAGTTAGTTTTGTTAGGGTTTGATCCCTAGTATCCACTATGTTCTGAGATTGATGTTGCTATGACTTTGCTATGCTTAATGCTTGTCACTAGGGCCCGAGTGCCATGATTTCAGATCTGAACCTATTATGTTTTCATGAATATATGTGAGTTCTTGATCCTATCTTGCAAGTCTATAGTCACCTACTATGTGTTATGATCCGGCAATCCCGAAGTGACAATAATCGGGACCACTCCGGTGATGACCATAGTTTGAGGAGTTCATGTATTCACTATGTGCTAATGCTTTGTTTCGGTACTCTATTAAAAGGAGGCCTTAATATCCCTTAGTTTCCATTAGGACCCCGCTGCCACGGGAGGGTAGGACAAAAGATGTCATGCAAGTTCTTTTCCACAAGCATGTATGACTATTCGGAATACATGCCTACATTACATTGATGAATTGGAGCTAGTTCTGTGTCACCCTATGTTATGACTGTTACATGATGAACCGCATCTGGCATAATTCTCCATCATCGATCCAATGCCTATGAGCCTTTCACATATTGTTCTTCTCTTATTTACTTTGCCGTTGCTATTGTTACAATCACTACAAAACACCAAAAATATTACTTTTGCTGCTGTTACTTTTGTTACCGTTACCACTACTATCATATTACTTTGCTACTAAATACTTTGCTGCAGATACTAAGTTATCCAAGTGTGGCTGAATTGACAACTCAGTTGCTAATACTTGAGAATATTCTTTGGCTCCCCTTGTGTCGAATCAATAAATTTGGGTTGAATACTCTACCCTCGAAAACTGTTGCGATCACCTATACTTGTGGGTTATCAAGACTATTTTCTGGCACTGTTGCCGGGGAGGATAGCTCTATTCTTTGAGTCACTTGGGATTTATATCTGCTGGTCACTATGTAGAACTTGAAAGACGCTAAGACAACAATTTATCCCTCAACTACGAGGGGAGGTGAGGAACTGCCATCTAGCTCTGCACTTGATTCACCTTCTATTTTGAGTAAGCTTGCGACACCTAAACCTGCTTCTGCTATTCGTTCTGATATGTCGCATGTTATTGATGATGCCACTTCTGCTATGCATGATACTTATGATGAAACTACTTCTATGCTTGATACTACTGTGCCACTTGGTGAATTTCTTGATGAACAACTTGCTAGGGCTAGAGAGAATGAAATTATTGAAACTAATAATATTGATGAAAGTGATGATGAAGAATCTCCCAATAAATATGAATTACCTGTTGTGCCTGAGGGCTATGTTATGGATGAAGCAATTGCTAATGAAATTTTTGCCTGCAAAGATAGATATGATGTTAAGAAATTATTAGCTAAATGGAAGCAGCAATCTCTTAATGCTAGAATGAAACCTGATCCTGCTTTTGCTGCTTCACCTATTTGTGTTACTGATAAGGATTATGAATTCTTTGTTGATCCTGATATAATTACTCTGGTTGAATCTGATCCTTTTTATGGCTATGAATCTGAAACTGTTGTGGCACATCTTACTAAATTAAACGATATAGCCACCCTGTTCACTAATGATGAGAAATCTCGCTACCTTTATATCCTTAAAATATTTCCATTCTCATTAAAGGGTGATGCTAAGATATGGTTCAACTCTCTTGATCATGGTTGTGTGCGTAGTCCCCAGGATATGATTTATTACTTCTCTGTTAAATATTTCCCTGCTCATAACAAACAAGCTGCTTTAAGGGATATATATAATTTTGTGCAAATTGAAGAAGAGAGTCTCCCACAAGCTTGGGGGAGGCTTCTCCAATTACTTAATGTTTTGCTTGATCATCCTCTCAAGAAAAATGAAATACTTGATATCTTTTATAATGGACTAACCGATGCTTCCAGAGATTACCTGGATAGTTGTGCTGGTTCTGTTTTCAGGGATAGAACACCGGATGAAGCTGAAATTCTATTGAATAATATGTTGACAAATGAAAATAATTGGACACTTCCTGAGCCAATTCCTGAGCCTATTCCTAAACCAACTCCAAAGAAGAGAGGTGTTCTATTTCTCAGTCCTGAAGATATGCAAGAGGCAAAGAAATCTATGAAAGAAAAGGGTATTAAAGCTGAAGATGTTTAGTATTTACCTCCTATTGAAGAAATACATGGTCTTAATTTACCGCCTGTTGAAGAAACATATGATCTTAATCCTCCACCTATTGAAGAAACTCATGGTTTTGATAACCCGACACAGGTAGTAAAGGTAAATTCTCTCTATAGATTTGATGAAGGTGATATTCCTCACTATAAGTCCGCTAGACAATGCTTAGAAGAGTTTGATAATTTTATTGTCAAACAAGAAAACTTCAATGCTTATTTTGGTAGACAATTGAAATACAATTCCGATACGCTTGAACACTTGGGTGATTATATGTCTAGAGTTAAAGGTGAACTTAAACTCATTACTAAACATGCTTCTATGGTTACCACTCAAGTAGAACAAGTACTTAAAGCTCAAAATGATTTGCTCAATGAATTAAATAGTAAGAATAATGATTATGCTGTTAGAGTGGCTACTAGAACCGGTAAGATGACTCAGGAACCTTTGTATCCTGAAGGCCACCCTAAGAGAATTGAGCAAGATTCTCAGAGAAATAATATTGATGCACCTAGTCCTTCTAAAAAGAAGAAAAAGAAAAATGATAGGACTTTGCATGCTTCTAGTGAACCTATTGCTGAATCACCTAACAATCCAAATGATATATCTATTTCTGATGCTAAAACACAATCCTGTAATGAACATGAAACTAGTGATAATGTTAATGATGATGTTCATATTGATGCTCAACCTAGTAATGATAATGATGTAGAGATTGAACCTGCTGTTGATCTTGATAACCCACAATCAAAGAATCAACGCTATGATAAGAGAGATTTTGTTGCTAGGAAACATGGTAAGGAAAGAGAACCTTGGGTTCAGAAACCCATGCCTTTTCCTCCCAAACCATCCAAGAAAAAGGATGACGAGGATTTTGAGCGCTTTGCTGAAATGATTAGACCTATCCTTTTGCGTATGCGATTGACTGATATGCTCAAAATGAATCCTTAGGCTAAGTATATGAAAGAAATTGTTACTAATAAAGGAAAGATACCGGAAGCTGAAATTTCCACCATGCTTGCTAATTACACTTTTAAGGGTGGAATACCAAAGAAACTTGGAGATCCAGGAGTACCCACTATACCATGCTCCATTAAAAGAAATTATGTTAAAACTGCTTTATGTGATCTTGGAGCCGGTGTTAGTGTTATGCCCCTCTCTTTATATCGTAGATTTGATTTGAATAAGTTGACACCTACTGAAATATCTTTGCAAATGGCTGATAAATCAACTACTATACCTGTTGGTATTTGTGAGGATGTGCCTGTTGTGGTTGCGAACGTTACTATTTTAACGGACTTTGTTATTCTTGATATTCCCGAGGACGATAGTATGTCTATTTATCTTGGAAGACCTTTTTTTGAATACTGCAGGGGCTGTTATTGATTGCAACAAAGGCAATGTCACTTTTCATGTTAATGGTAATGAGCATACAGTACACTTTCCGAGGAAACAACCTCAAGTTCATAGTATAAATTCTATTGGAAAAATTCCATCGATTATTTTTTGAGGTTTTGAATTTCCTCTTCCTACTGTCCAGAAGAAATATGATATTCTTATTATTGGGGATGTGCATATCCCTGTTGAGGTAACATAGTGTTATTCGAAATTTCTCCGGTTCCATGTTAGTCGGAATGAGTTTGTTAACAAGACCTGATCAACCTTGTTAGTGGATTCCTTTTGATGAGCATGAGATGGATGAAACTAGAAGGCACAACCTTCTCTACCCTCTCTCTATTTTCTGTTATTTAGTTGAAATAAAGTAAAAATAGTATTTTTCTGTCTGTTTTTTGATTTATCCGTGCAATATAAAAATACCCCGAAAATAAAAGTTCTCCAAATGCCCTGAAAATGGAATATGATTTTTTCTAGAGTATTTGAGAATATCTGGCACTGAGAACACAGCAGGAGGGGCAAGCACCTGGCCACGAGGGTGGAGGGCGCGCCCTACCCCCCTGGGCACGCCCCCTGCCTCGTGGGCCCACGGTGGCTCCCCTCCACTTATTCCTGCACCCACACACTTCTTCTTCCTCCCAAAAAATCATCATCCAGCTCAAGCACGAGTTCTAGCTCATTTTGCTGCGATTTTCGATCTCCTTGCTCAAAGCACCTCTCACAAAACTGCTTGGGGAGATTGTTCCTTGGTATGTGACTCCTCCATTGGTCCAATTAGTTTTTGTTCTAGTGCTTTATTCATTGCAAATTTGTGCTGCCTAGGTGACCATGTTCTTGAGCTTGCATGTCAAATTTATATGGTTCCAAGTAGTTCTAATGCTTGATATAGGCTCTAGGCACTTGTAGGAGTAGTTGCTATCAATTTTGTTGAGCTTGGTTCACTTTTATTTGAAGTTACTAAAAATTTCAGAGGAAGAAATATGCTTAGGAAAATGTTCCAAGGTGGTTCTTCAAGGAAGCAAGGACCCAGGCTTGCAATGCGTGATGCTGACGATGAGCCACCGGGGGACGCTCCAGTACGGCCTTGTGAATGGCCTTCAGAAAACTTTATGGATCGAGTGGGAATCAAGGAAGAATTTAACGCTTCTTTGCGTAACGCTGATCTTGTGAGCTTCGAGGCAGAAAAATGCCGCCAGTACCACTATCTCACTAGTTCCTTTGTGGGGATGTTTGAATTTTCATCTTCACGTAATTCTCCAACTGTCCTGTTTGATCTTTATGAAAAATCTTATACTATGGACTTAGAGGATTTTACCACTGCTTGCAAACTTCCACAATGGGGTAGTGCTAGTGAACCTCGCACATCTGAATTTAGAAATTTTCTTGCTAGTATAACTCTGGGGGAATCTAGAGATATAGCACAAGCTACCATAGGGAGCATTCATTTTCCTGCTATACATTATTTTGCTCTCTTCATAGGTAGGTGTATAAATGGTAAAGATGAAGCATGTCATATGTGTGTTCCCGACCTCAGTATTCTTAGGAGTGCTGTGTTAGGAGACAAATCTTATAACTTGGGAGCCATTGTTGCACGTAGGTTGCATAATAATAGATTTAATGGAGACTTCTTTGGAGGAATTTATGCAACCCGCTTAGCTGATTTTCTTGGTGTGGACATACGCGAGGATGATATTGAGTTGCCTCCTGCTTATTTAGACTTTAATGCTATGGTTCACCACCAGTTTGTCGAGAGGAATGAATCACCTCTCCGGTATCGCTTAATCTTTGATAGACGTCGTGCTGTCCGTATTACTCTCCCTGCTCCTGCCTTCTTTGATTATCAGGCAAAAGGAAGATATGTTATTACCAGAGAGGAGGCAGATGAGTACGAGAGGAGTGCGGAGGCAGCTCGCCGCCACGCAGCAGCTCATGCAGCAATAGCCGCTGCATCTCAGTACGACCCCGGCTACAACTATGGATATCCGCCAGGCCATCTGTGGCAATGAACCAACTTAGGCCAAAAGCCTAAGCTTGGGGGAGTACGTATTTCTCACCGACATTACATTTATGTTCACACACTCATTGCTAGATGTCGGTGCTCATACTTTTTCACTGTAATATCCATGCTAGTTTATTTCCTTTTTCTTGCTTTCTTGTTGTGTGTTTGTTAAACCTTAAGAAAAACCAAAAAAAATAGTGTAGCTTTTATCTAGTTTATTTTTCTTGTTGTAGTAGTAATAATTAAAAAGAAACCCAAAAAGATTTCCCGTTCTTCTTTTGCTTGTTGGGAGCTTTCCCGTGTAAATAGTTTTATTTCTTTTCTTTTCTTTGGGGGTCGATAGGAGAAGACTATGATTAAATTGTTGAAGTGGCTCTTATATGCATTATTGTTGATTTAACCAAGAGCCCATATTGCCTTGTCTTCTCCTGTTTATTGAATGCTCGCAGATTCCAGCTTAGTCCAATGCACATGCACCCTCATTATTTTCACATCGTTCAGTCGTGCAAGTGAAAGGCAATTATGACGATATATGATGGACTGGCTGAGATGAGAGAAGCTGGTATGAACTCGACCTCTCTTGTTTTTGTAAATATGATTAGTTCATCGTTCCGGATTCAGCCTATTATGAATGAACATGTTTGCAATGACAATTAGAGATCATAGTTGCTTGTGCCATGCTTGATTAGCTATGAGTTATAATGGTTTACCTTGTGTGCCAACATGCTATTAAAATGGTTGTAATGTGGTATAGTGGGGTGGTATCCTCCTTTGAATGATTTAAGTGACTCGACTTGGCACATGTTCACACATGTAGTTGAAACAAATCAACATAGCCTTCACGATATTTATGTTCATGGTGGATTATATCCTACTCATGCTGGTACTCAATGTTCATTAATTTTAATGCATGTTCATGACTGTTGTCGCTCTCGAGTTGGTCGCTTCCCAGTCTTTTGCTAGCCTTCACTTGTACTAAGCGGGAATACTGCTTGTGCATCCAATCCCTTAAACCCCAAAGTTATTCCATATGAGTCCACTATACCTTCCTATATGCGGTACTTACCCGCCGTTCCAAGTAAATTTGTATGTGCCAAACTCTAAACCTTCAAATGAAATTCTGTTTTGTATGCTCGAATAGCTCATGTATCAACTAGGTCTGTCCATATCTTCCATGCTAGGCGGGTTATTCTCAAGAGGAGTGGACTCCGCTCTTCATTCACGAGAAAATGGCTGGTCACCGGGATGCCCAGTCCCATGCTTTATGCAAACTAAATCAAAATAATTGCAAACAAAACTCCCCCTGGGACTTTTGCTAGTTGGAGGCACTCGTTGTTTCGAGCAAGCCATGGATTGATGCTTGTTGGTGAAGGGGGAGTATAAACTTTACCATTCTGTTTGGGAACCGCCTATAATGTGTGTAGCATGGAAGATATCGCCATCTCTTGGTTGTTATGTTGACAATGAAAGTATGCCGCTCAAAATATTATTTATCTCTGCTTTAAAACCGAGCTCTGGCACCTCTACAAATCCCTGCTCCCTCTGCGAAGGGCCTATCTATTTTACTTTTATGTTGAGTCATCACCCTCTTATTAAAGAGCACTAGCTGGAGAGCGCAGCTGTCATTTCCATCCATTACTATTAATTTATATTGGGTATGACTGGATCTCTTTTACCATGAATTACAATGTCTAGTCAGTCCATGATCTTTAAGGGTGCTCTGCATTTATGTTTTGCGGTCTTAGAAAGGCCTAGCGTGATACCATCTTGTTATATCATATCATGACTGTTTTGAGAAAGTGTTGTCATCCGAGATTTATTATTATCGCTCGTTAGTTGATTATGTCATTGATATGAGTAAACATGAGACCTAAGAGTTATTGTGAATGTAGTTAGTCATAATCTTTGCTGAAAACTTGAATGCTGGCTTTACATATTTACAACAACAAGAGCAAACAGAGTTTGTAAAAGTTTTTCTTTATGACTTTCAGTTTATCAACTGAATTGCTTGAGGACAAGCAAAGGTTTAAGCTTGGGGGAGATGATACGTCTCCGTCGTATCTACTTCTCCAAACACTTTTGCCCTTGTTTTGGACTCTAACTTGCATGATTTGAATGGAACTAACCCGGACTGACGCTGTTTTCAGCAGACTTTCCATGGTGTCATTTATGTGCAGAAACAAAATTTCTCGGAATGACCTGAAACTCCACGGAACATCTATTTGGAAAATAAGAAAAATACTGGAAGAAAAATCCACGTCAGGGGGCCCACACCCTGTCCACGAGGGTGGAGGGCGCGCCTGCGCCCCTAGGGCACGCCCCCTGCCTCGTGGGCCCCTTGACGCTCCACCGACCTCAACTCCAACTCCATATATTCACTTTCAGAGAGAAAATAATCAGGGAGAAGGATTCATCGCGTTTTACGATATGGAGCCGCCGCCAAGCCCTAAAACCTCTCGGGAGGGCTGATCTGGAGTCCGTTCGGGGCTCCGGAGAGGGGAATCCGTCGCCGTCATCATCATCAACCATCCTCCATCACCAATTTCATGATGCTCACCGCCGTGCGTGAGTAATTCCATCGTAGGCTTGCTGGACGGTGATGGGTTGGATGAGATCTATCATGTAATCGAGTTAGTTTTGTTAGGGTTTGAACCCTAGTATCCACTATGTTCTGAGATTGATGTTGCTATGACTTTGCTATGCTTAATGCTTGTCACTAGGGCCCGAGTGCCATGATTTCAGATCTGAACCTATTATGTTTTCATGAATATATGTGAGTTCTTGATCCTATCTTGCAAGCCTATAGTCACCTACTATGTGTTATGATCCGGCAACCCCGAAGTGACAATAATCGGGACCACTCCCGGTGATGACCATAGTTTGAGGAGTTCATGTATTCACTATGTGCTAATGCTTTGTTCTGGTACTCTATTAAAAGGAGGCCTTAATATCCCTTAGTTTCCATTAGGACCCCGCTGCCACGGGAGGGTAGGACAAAAGATGTCATGCAAGTTCTTTTCCATAAGCACGTATGACTATATTCGGAATACATGCCTACATTACATTAATGAATTGGAGCTAGTTCTGTGTCACCCTATGTTATGACTATTACATGATGAACCGCATCCGGCATAATTCTCCATCACCGATCCAATGCCTACGAGATTTTCACATATTGTTCTTCGCTTATTTACTTTTCCGTTGCTACTGTTACAATCACTACAAAACACCAAAAATATTACTTTTGCTGCTGTTACTTTTGTTACCGTTACCACTACTATCATATTACTTTGCTACTAAATACTTTGCTGCAGATACTAAGTTATCCAGGTGTGGCTGAATTCACAACTCAGTTGCTAATACTTGATAATATTTTTCGGCTCCCCTTGTGTCGAATCAATAAATTTGGGTTGAATACTCTACCCTAAAAAACTGTTGTGATCCCCTATACTTGTGGGTTATCAGTTAACTATGGTTAAATTACTAAGAGTTGGGAGCTGAGCTTTGGAGGTTAGCAATGATCTAGGAAGGTAGTGATGGACAAGAAAATTCAGAAGCATTGGAGCAAGTAAAATGGTAGTTGTTGTAGAAACTACCATTTTTGTCCAGAACAGAAAATATTTTCTGTAGCAAAAATATTCCAAAAAGTGATGCAATATTTTCGCTTAGGAAGGTGCCCTAGGGTTCAAAGAATATTTGGGAATTTTCTCAGATTTTTGTGGGCAAGAAAAATTGGGGTTGCTTTGGAGCACAAGTGGCTGGTTAGGGTTTTAGAGTAGAAAATGAATATTTTTCATTTAAGAAAAATATTCATAATATTATTTTGAGGTTGACCAGACAAGAAATGATGGCTAGAGAGGGAAATGAGTCACTTGGGTGAAAGTCAAGGTGGTGCCCAAGTGTTTAAGTCCAACTGAAGAGATTCAATACTCCAAATTCAAATCAAAACCAAATAAAAATTCAGAAAAAGAAGAGAGGGCAAAAACCAGGCTATCACAAACCTCCCCCATTTAGGATGAATCTCGTCCTCGAGATTCAGTTGCTCAGGAAAACAATTCTGGATAATGTGTCTTTAGAAATTCTCTCGTTCCCAAGTTGCTTCTACCTCTGTGTGATGCTCCCACTGAACCTTGTAAAACTTTCTTGTTTTACTACGAGTGACCCTTTCCATCTCATCCAAAATTCTGAACGGTCTCTCTTCATATGTTAAATCCTTAGCCAACTCTATTTCTGTTATAGCAGTCCTTTTCTCGGGCGGCGATATACATCGCCTCAACTGTGAGACATGGAACACGTTGTGCACTTCTGACAATTCTGGGGGCAGTTCCAACTGATATGCAACAGTACCCACCATGGACATAACTGGAAATGGACCAATAAACCTGGGTGCGAATTTTCCGCGAGTCTGGAACTCTCGATTCCTTTCATAGGAGTGACTCGGAGGTATACATGTTCTCCGTGTTCAAAACTGATCTATCGGTGCTTTGCATCATAATAACTCTTTTGTCGAGATTTAGCCAATTGCAATCTGTCTCGGATTTCCTTGACTTGCTTTTCAGCTTCCATCATGAGATCCGTTCCGAAAATGCGGCTATCTCCCGTTTGAGACCAATTCAATGGAGTGCGGCAGTTACGGCGATACAGAGCCTCATAAGGTGACATCTTCAGACTGGTCTGGAAACTGTTGTTGTAGGAGAACTCGGCATATGGCAGATATTCTTCCCATTTAGGTCCTTGGGCCAAGGCGCAGGCTCGAAGCATATCTTCGAGTATTTGGTTTACACGCTCAGTCTGTCCATTGGTCTAAGGATGATAAGCGGTACTATATTTTAGTGTTGTCCCCAAGCCTTGGTGGAGACGTAACCAGAAAGCGGAGGTAAAAAGTGACCCCTGGTCGGAAGTGATTGTTCGTGGTACTCCATGCAGACTGACTATTCTAGACACATACAGTTGTGCGAGCTGATCGGCTCGGTATGTGGTTTTGATGGGAATAAAGTGAGCTACCTTGGTTAAGGTGTCCACTATGACCCATACTGCATCATTGCCTCGCTGAGTCTTTGGTAGCCCTGTGACAAAATCCATGCATACATCATCCCACTTCCATTGTGGAACGGGCAACGGTTTGAGGAGTCTGGCTAGTTTTTGGTATTCTGCCTTCACTTTGTTGCATATGTCACAACAGGCCACAAAATAGGCAATGTCTTTCTTCATCCCATCCCACCAGAATATTTGTCGAAGGTCTTCGTACATTTTAGTACCTCCGGGGTGAATAGAATATGAAGATCCGTGTGCTTCTGACAGTATTCTCTTCCTTAAATCTTCTTGCCTGGGTACACAAATCCTTCCAGGGAATCGCAGTGTACCTTGTTGATCCTTAGAAAAATCTGAGGTCTGTCCTGCTAACATACGCCTGGCATGTTTTTGTAGGACTGTGTCATTTGGCTGGGCCTTGCGGATCTCTTTCTCGAGAGTAGGAGTAACTTCCATAATATTAGCAAGACCAGCACCAACTATGACCAGGTTGAGCTGAGCAATCTCTTCTTGAAGTTCCGGAGGCAAGGATTCTATTATGGTATTCAGGCTGACAGGCTTTCGGCTGAGTGCATCGGCAACCACGTTGGCCTTACCCGGGTGGTAATTTATTCCAAGATCATAGTCCTTGACTAACTCAAGCCATCTTTGTTGGCGGAGATTTAAATCTGGCTGAGTAAATATGTACTTGAGACCTTTATGGTCGGTAAATATTTGGCACCTCTTCCAAATGAGGTAGTGCCTCCAAATTTTTAGAGCATGAACCACCGCAACTAATTCCAGATCATGAGTAGGATAGTTTCCTTCATGGGGTCATAGCTGTCGCGATGCATATGCTACCACCTTGCCATCTTGCATAAGTAAGCATCCAAGACCCTGTCTGGAAGCGTCACAGTACACATCAAAGCTGTGGTAGATGTCTGGAAGAGTCAACACAGGTGCTGTTGTCAGCCGGATTTTCAGCTCATTGAAACTTTTCTCACAGTCTTCAGACCATTCAAAGTTCTTATCTTTCTTGAGCAACTTCGTCATTGGTTTGGCAATCTTGGAGAAACCTTCAATGAAACAACGATAGTATCCAGCTAATCCAAGGAAACTCCGGATTTGGGATACTGTTGTGGGTGCCAGCCAATCGAGCACGTCCTTTACTTTGCTTGGGTCCACGGCTATACCTTCTGCGGACAGCACATGCCCAAGAAATCCAATTCGCTTGGGCCAAAACTCGCATTTACTAAATTTGGCATACAGCTGATGGTCACGGAGTCGTTGTAATACAGCCCTGAGGTGTCCTTTGTGCTCTTCTACACCTTTTGAGTATATGAGTATGTCATCGATGAAGACCACCACAAATTTATCTAGGAAGTCCATGAACACCTTGTTCATCATATGCATGAAGAAAGCAGGGGCATTGGTAAGGCCGAAGTACATAACGGTATATTCATAAAGACCGTACCGGGTAGTGAACGCGGTCTTAGGAATATCTTCCTTTTTAATCTTGAGTTGGTGGTATCCTGTCCTTAAATCAAATTTGGAGAATACCTTTGCCCCACTGAGTTGATCAAACAAGTCACCGATCCTGGGCAGTGGATATTTGTTTTTGATGGTGACATCATTCAGCTGACGGTAATCTACACACATACGGAGACTACCATCTTTCTTATCCACGAATATAGCAGGTGATCCCCATGGTGAAGAGCTAGGATGGATATATCCTTTCTGGAGCATCTCATCAAGCTGTTTCTTTAGCTCCACTAACTCTGACGAAGGCATCCGATAATACTTCTTGTATAACGGTGCGGTTCCGGGCACAAGATCTATTGCAAACTCAAGCTCTCGATCTGGCGGCATGCCCAACAGTTCTTTTGGGAATACATCGGGAAACTCACTGACCACAGGAATTAGTTCCAATTCACCAGCCACAGCGGTGAAGACCATTTCTTTCTTAGGTATGCTCCTGCGGGCATAGAATTTTGTAGTCTGCCCCTCTTGACTTGTCAAAGTGACTTCTCGGGTCACGTAATTAATGCATACTTAATATTGGGTTAACCAATTCATCCCCGAAATAATGTCCAACTTGACAGACTCAATGACTATCAAGGAAGTTGGAAAACGGACTCCGTTGATATTAATTTCTAGATTACGGCAGACCAGATTGCTCCTGAGCAAAGATCCCGGGGATTGTACAAGCATATTCTTGCTCAAAATCGAACAAGGAAATTTGTTTTGAGCAGCAAAACTCCGCACAATAAAAGAGTGCGAAGCCGAGAGTCAAATAAAATCATGGCAAGTATGCTATTAACAGAAAACATACCAGTGACGACTTCGGGGTTCTCTTGGGCTTCGTCTGCGGAGAGGTGATGGACTTGCCTAGTGATGTTTTGCAGGACAGGGTATGACCCCATAAAGTTGACTTCTGGCCTGAATGGAGCATTAGTCTTGCCGTTCTTGGGACACCGTCTGGCATAATGTCTGGTTTTCCCACAACTGAAACAAGAATTGTTGCGCTGGCATTCTTCTCGCACCGGGTTGGTCACGACATTCTTGACTTGTGTAGTGGTTTTGTTAACATTCTGCTGCAAATTGGGCTTGTACTCCATCTGAGTATGCTGCCAGGTACGAGCCTTTTGCACTGGTTGTACCTCCTTCCTTGGCTCGAACTTGCGCTTGTGATCGTTATTTGCAGGCTTATTGTCATGTATAAGCTTGTGCTCCCTTTCAGCAATGAGAGCCTTGTTTACCAGAGTTTGAAAATCAGGGAAATCAAACATACTGAGAGTGCATCGGAGATGCTGGTTTAATCCCCAAGAAACCTGTCAATCTTTCTTTCTTCGGTGGCCACATCAAAAAGGGAGTAACGGGCCAAATGATTGAACTTATGCAAATATTCACTCACAGACTGACTTCCTTGGAGGAGCGCGAGAAATTCACGCTGCTTGACCTTCATAATTCCAGCAGGAATATGGTATTTACGGAACCGATCCTTGAATTTTGTCCAGGTGATTTCTTCATCAGCAGGCCACATGGCTTTTGCATTTTCCCACCATATGGCGGCGGCGCCTTCAAGATAATGAGTTGCAAACGGGACTTTGTCATCCTCTTCAGTACGAGCAATCTCAAGCTTCTTCTCAATGGTTCGTATCCAGTCGTCTGCGTCCAAGGGATCAATAACCTGACTGAAACTGGGAGGCTTGGTTCTCTGAAAATCTGACAGTTTGGAGTGATGACCGTTCTAATTTCCATTCTGCCCAACCATAGCTAGCACACTCCTTAATATTTCAATTAGATCATTATTCCTCCTTTCCTCAAACATACGCAAAATTTGCTCGGTGGAGCGCGGATTTGGCGGTGGAGGCGGTGGTGGAACGTACGGCTCGGGAGAGTGTCCTGCCTATCGTGCAGAACGACGAACAGGGACATCCTCACAAGTGTCGCTACTGCTGCCTCCCCGTGTCATCCTATTGTTTGTTTTTCCCAAGGCAACGCATCCGAGATGAGCAACATCCAAAATAGTGGAGAAAAGCCAGCGATAAAACCCGGAAGAAAACGAAATAATGAAGGAAACATGTCGAATAAAATAAAGTTTCAACATAATTATACATAGACTCGTACATAAAAGATAAATGACATGATAAGTTCAACTACTCTCATACATGAAGCGGAACATCATGACTTGTACGACTATATCCGTACATCCACCTAACACTGCGGATACTCAAGCGCTCTAGTGCTCTGCTGGTGCCGCGGGGTCCTCTCCGGAAGCGGACTCAGATCCTGAACTGACGACGTTAACCGAGACCTCCGGGTTAAAGGTAACACGACGGCGCTGCCTCGAGGGCTCTCCCTCCGGAGCAGGTGCAGGATGAGGCTGGAGCATCGGGGCTACTAGGGTACTGAGAAGGGAAACCCACTTAGCAGGAGCACTAAGAGGATTCACGGTCGAGGTGCCCGAGCTACTCGGAGGAGTAACCGGTGAGATAGGTGAACTAGAACTGGATGGAATATAAGGAGTAAATCCCGTAGACGATGGAGTAGTGAAAGCTCTACTAGCGGCTAAAGCAGTGCGAGCACGAGTCAGCTCTCGAGCCAGCTCGTGAATCATAGGGTAGCTAGCAGTGATGTCGCGAGAAAGGTGGCTAGCAGTACTATCAGACTCCGGATCAATGATAGAAAACGGACACGACCATTGTCGTGCAGGGAGGGATAGTAATGAAAACTTGGATGGTTCTACATTCGGACCTTGTTATAACGCAGCTCGACGAGGACCTCAAATGCAGCAAACTGGACAGCCTAAGAAGCGGTAGAAGCGAAACCGCTCCTGGAGGTACAAGTGTAAGTGCTGGAAGCTGAACTGGTGCGTAGAGTAACCACTGCGTGATACTCATACACTGAGTCTGCTAGACGCTCCCGGTACACACGATAGACTAGGTCGTCACCGAGAGGGTACAACCGACGCCACACGTTATGAAGATGATGCGGCGACGTGTACGACATTAGCTACAACTGGCACGGATATGGCACCAGAGCCATCTACACTCACAGCCATTAGTAGCTTAGAAAAAATGAGCGTATGCAATGCAACAACCAGCTACAAATGCGACAGGCACCCAACTTATACCCTGACTAACGTCCAGTTAACACGGCGGTAGTATAGCGTGTCCTACAGTCAGTGCGGCTCTGATACCAAGCGTTGTGGCACCCCGGCTCAGAGCAACCGGTTTACCTTGTATTGCCAGCCCAGAGACCATGTCTTCTGGCAACACACAACATCATGGTACAGAATACAACCGCTTTATTGATACTAGCGGAACATGGTTCATATTACAACGAGTTGCGAGGCCAAGCGGCACACACGATGCGGCTGAACAATACGTACATTATTTAGTGAACATAAAGGGGCCTCGATCAGGACAACTACGTGGCAGCGGAACGACGATGAAGCGGGAACTCCATAGCACAGGGACACCGATGTGGACACGATTTAGACTCGGACAGCACTCCTTTCCAAAGAGACTTTCCTGAAAGCTGGCATGACACGCCAGGTCAGTACAGTGAATGTACTTGCAAGCTCACAACAAGCATAAACATAATGACAAACAATATCATGATAATTAACCAATTGGATCATCAATGCAAAATCATACTAGGAATTCAGTGATCATGATCTCGTGATTTAAGTCCCTCAGACTTGCTTACCAAACCGTGATCTCTCTTGGACCACACATGGACCAACATCTTCGTCTTTAATCGGGTTACCTCGTAACCAAACGGTGATCTTATTCGGATCACAAACTGACCAACAAGTTGGCCTCCAGCATCAATCTGAGTTCTCAACCATCATCTCTCCAACAGTGCAAAGTTATTATCTTAGTGTGCAGAATTAGTTAAACGTTGACCCATGGTGTGACCTACTTTCGAGCATGTCCGTAACCGTGGACTCGACTATTGATAGATTTAATACACTCTGCAGAGGTAGCGCACTGTACCCACACCACGGAACCCATGGCCTCGCACTCCCATTCGGGTGGACCAACGGCATTCCGACATAACCCCTCCATTGCCATGACATTCTCCCGGCCACTCCGACTCACTCCCCACTGGGCTAAGTCCTGGGTGGCCCCGTGCCTACCAAAGACACCAACGGCCACCGTCGTGGCGAAACATAAACAGTTCCAAACGGGGACAAGGTACCATAACAACAACGGGCACACAAGGTTATGTCTGCTTACCGGGCCAGGGTAACGCACGCCCATAACCTTCCCTCGTTAGAGGCACCGACCAACGGCATGACAACGGACCGAATAAAGGCCTTCCCACAAAGGCAAATGTGGTTGCACTGGGGAAAACTCGATTTAGTGGCACCATGACCCGATCAACGATATGTTCAAGTTGAGTTATTATCAGGTTCAACTTAAAGTGAAAGTAATCGGTGTCATGATATGCCATGCAAATGCACTCATAAAACATGCATCACTTATCATTTGATCAATAACGGGTCAAATATATCGAGCACTAACCATACATATCAGAAACTCAGAACACTTCTCTGGTTATGTTTATTCAGCAAATTAACCATGACAATATCTTAGCATAATTCTTTTCTCACTAAAGAAAATATTAAGCCAACTAATTATTTTTCATAAACAAATTACTTCTTCATAAGCAAGTATTACTTCTAATGACTTAAACTAGCTTAGTTAGTTTAAAACTTCTGTAAACTAAACATATCAACTTAAACAAGCATCCAATAGAATATATATATATATATATATCTAAGTGATTTAAATGCACGGATTAAATCATTTGTTCAAGTTGGAAAATCACAAATATTGCAACGACACCATGAAAATGTTGATGTGTCTTGACTTAGTGCAGATGAGGTTCACACTCCTCCTGGTGATCCTCAAGACAAGCTTCACTTTCTGAAAACAATTATAAACACAAAAAGAAAACATCAAGAACCACTCTGAAATTCACCATAAAATCTAGACAGCAGAGAAAAATCTCATTTTTGGTGAGCTGCTAGATCTTTTTATTAAGAACACAATGCAAAAAGAATCAATTCATTTGGACTTATGGTTAAAAAGTTGTGGCTGTTTGAAGCTCTCTGGATTAATTTGAATTTGATTTAAATAAAAGCAGAACTGGGGGGTGACGTCGAAGGCGTAAACCCCGCGGGGCGCCTCCACTCATACCTCTTCGGGCTGGGCCAGAGTGGCTGACAGCGGGCCCCGCTAGTCAGGTGAGAGGGAGGGGAGAGGGAAACAGAGCACGGCGGGGCTCCGCCGGAGCACACGCCGGCGAGGAGGGCCTCTTGGCCCGAGCTACAGGGATAGATCAAAGGAGAAGACTGAGGCACACCTGCCCGTACTCGTAGATTAGCTAGGGATGGTCGGACGGCATCGGAACAGGCCTCTCCAGCGGCAACAGAGAGCAGAGGTCGCCGGAGTAGGGGACGACGGCGACCAGAGGCTGCACCAGTGGCTCCAACCGGGTCGGACGGCACCACTGGAGCACAGCGGAGGCTCTGGAAGAGTGGCCCGAGCCTGGGAGGGGCTGAGCTGCGGAGACGACCCGAGGGGATCGCCGGCCAGCTCGAGCTCGGGAACGGCGGCCCGAGGCCTGCCCGGCCGGGCTAAGGCTTCCTACTGGCTTGTGGAGTGTGTGAGGTTAGCCGGTGATGCTTGAGAGGGCTGGGGAGGGCTGTATTTATAGCCGAGCGAGGTGAGGGGTTTGGGCTCCGCCGGAGGACACCTGGACACGGCGCCCGGTGACGAACGGCGTCAGTGAGCGAGGGGGAAGGCTACGCAGCTCACGCGGGCACTGTGGGCGGGAGGAGACGAGCACAGGGACGAGGAGGCGGCGACGAACTATTGGGTTGGCCGGACCGCGCTTGTACTCGCTGCGGCAAGCTCCGGCGTCGGCGAGCGCCAGGAGGGAGTTAAGGGAGTAGAGACGGGGATGGTGGCGAGGTTTGGTGAGGTGCGGCAGGCGGGGAAGCGAGCACGCGCCGAACAGAGCGCTCGGCGGCACTCAGAGCGCGGCGACAAGCTAGTTGGCACCACACACACGCGTGGTCACCGCGTGCACTTCGGCATAGAGCCACGGCTGGCCCCAATTTCATGTCTGGCGTGTAGTCCTTAGTGTTTTGGGTTGAACCAAAGCTTTGAGTCGAGCTCAGGTGCAGTAGGTTCGAGTTTCACTTCCTGTAAGTTTCTGGACAGTAACTTTGAGAGTTAAATGTGGTTAAATTACTAAGAGTTGGTAGCTGAGCTTGACGTTAGCAATCATCTAGGAAGGTAGTGATGCACAAGAAAATTCAGAAGCATTGGAGCAAGTAAAATGGTAGTTGCTGTAGAAACTACCATTTCTATCCAGAACAGAAAATATTTTCTGTAGCAAAAATATTCCAAAAAGTGATGCAATATTTTTGCTCAGGAAGGTGCCCTAGGGTTCAAAGAATATTTGGGAATTTTCTCAGATTTTTGTGGGCAAGAAAAATTGGGGTTGCTTTGGAGCACAAGTGGCTGGTTAGGGTTTTAGAGTAGAAAATGAATATTTTTCATTCAAGAAAAATATTCATAATATTATTTTGAGGTTGATCAGAGAAGAAACGATGGCTAGAGAGGGAAATGAGTAACTTGGCTGAAAGTCAAGGTGGTGCCCAAGTGTTTAAGTCCAACTGAAGAGATTCAAAACTCCAAGTTCAAATCAAAACCAAATAAAAATTCAGAAAAAGAAGAGAGGATAAAAACTGGGCTGTCACAGGAATCCTAGTAAAGCAAGCGCTAAGGCTCCTGCTTATATATATATAGTGGAGTGATTTTTTGTACCAGCTTCAAAAAAATGCGCTCCTACGTGTACCCGCGAGGGGATGTGAGAGAACTAGTGCGTGCGTGCATCACTTCTCTTCGTGAGAGTACAATATACTATGCCCAAAGAACGTTCCCACAAGAGTAATAGTATAAGTGTGTGACGTGTGAGTTAAAATAAAAGGTGCGCAACGTCTTTTGTTTTTTAGAAGTTCTGAGGGTAGGGTGTGAAGAGCACATATGTGTGTGACGTCTACCTGCAGATAGATGGTGGGTGCGAGAGGACTCAGGAGAGTCGTGACTTGTGAGGGTGTGTGTGTGCGTGAGAGAGAGGGGGCACGTATCACTGCAATGCATGTGTCCGTAAATCATTATCCGACAAACGTTCGCCACAAGCCGTTTCCCGACGAACGCCGTAAGAACCGTTAGATCGGCATCCGACAGTGTCAGTTTTGCCATGTCATTTAACAGAACAACCACTCCTCCTACACACAAATCTTTCACGTGAGTGTTAGCAACTGCCGTATGCTCCTCCCTCCGTTCCAAAATGCAGTGCATATAGCTTTATTGAAAATTCGAACCTCGCAAACTTTTACCGAGTTTTCGTGTACCAAAATGCACATATAGAATACCCAATATATATCATTTCGTTCATCTTCGAGAGGTAACTATAAAGATGGGGGATGAGTCTATAAAGAAAGACCGCCGTATCACCTGCAGCAATTTCAACCATCCTTTGGTGTGGAGGAATATCATAGGAACTCTATATGATATGATTTTTGTAGGATTTTTTCCTTTAGAGCCAATTGGTTCATAGGAATAGATTCATATACTCCACATTTCAAAGGAAATAAACATGATATTATTTTTATAGCTTTAGAGCCACTTGGTTCATATGAATGGATTCCTATACTCCCATAATTTCAAAGGAAAATAAACATTAGCGTATATTCAATAGAAAAGTTCCTATGATGTGAACCAAATGACATCTCTTTTCTAATCCCTCCTCATAGGAATTGAGATACATGTCATCTCTACATTCAATAGAAAAGTTCCTATGATGTGAACCAGATGACATCTCTTTTCCAATCCCTACTCATAGGAATTGAGATACATGTCATCTCTTTCCCTACAACTTGCATGCATGTATACATCTTCTATTCCTAAATAGCTAGTACAACCCACTAGTAGCTTTTTTCCTAGACATGCAACTATGGCACAAGAACACGTCATGCATGCAAGTCGTAAATCACATTGTTTTTGTAATCTATGCATGCAAGCACCACATCATCAATCGTGCATGTTACTCATAAGTTATTTCTTGCATTAGATTTTGTATTGACAATGTATGTGTTGGTCACGTGCACACATATGTAGTTCACATTCACATTTTTGTTAGAAATGTCATTCCTTTAACTGCAATTCATTTTTTCTCTTTGTACTCCCTCCATCTAGGTGTGGGCCGTGCACTGTACATTAACCAAATAATCCCAAAACACTTAGGCACTGTACATTAACTCCCTCCTCGTTTCTTGTTTCATGACATATCAACCAATACGAGATGTGGGTCGTGCATGCTTTCAATGGCTTGAGACTTTCAAACATGACATGTAGTTGTTAATTCATTGCATGGAATGCTATTAACTAGCAAGAAACCTAAGATGACTTATACACCTAGACGGAGGGAGTATTACATTTTCATTTTAAGCATACATTCACTTCCCATTAGTTATATATGTTTTTGGAGGAACTTTTATGCATTATTTTGAGTAGAGTAGCAAATTTGACATGGCCGCGGGTATATAAAAATGCAGGGCCCATGCATCATTGCCATTTGGTCAAACCTACGTCCACAATTTTTGGTACGTATATCTCCACTGGTCCCCGAACCCAAAATGCTGCATCGTTCCCGTAAAACCAAGCGGCCCACACATATTAAGGCGTCGACTTGAACTCAATCCCTCTCCCATTTACTATGACATGGCCCCGCATGCCGTAGTAATCCTACAAACCCTACCGCCGCACGCATCATCGGTTTTCTTCAAGAGGACGAGGGAGAAGAGGATTTGTAGTGGAGGCGCTTTAAAAAAGGATTTGTAGTGGAGGCCCCTACCCTAGGGTGCCCTAGGTAGCTGCCACACGCATCATTGGTTTCTCTTTTCTTTATGCTCTTGCGCCCTAGAGTGAAATGATGGTTGCTTCGTCCGTCCAGCTTAATGCGGGAAAGGTAGGGCTTTGTGATTTGACCCCTCATCGCTCATTTACTACTACTGCGGCGCTACGACCAGGGTGCCCCAAGTCCAACCGCTGCTCCGAACTGTAATTTGGTGCATCGCACGTGGAACAAGACGGTGGATGAGCCACATGTTGGCCAAAGGGGTCCTGTTAAGTGTGTCACCATTTCGTGTGCGGATTGACCCTGCTTGAGTTGCTACGCCAACACGATAGGAGCAGCCTACCACTTGGATTTGCTCCTTGGTGAATCCCGACTATATTGATCTAAAAAGATACTGTACTACCTTCTCCGTCTCGGTTTATAGGGCGTGCACATAGTTCTAGGTCATCCATTTGACTAACTAAATATGAGTTACTATGTCACAATAAGTATATCATTGGATTCTTAAGCGGATGTAGTTTCTAAACATATACTGTTCATCACATATATAGCCAGTTAAATTCTCAACCTAGAACGACATGCATGCCTTGTAAACCGATACGGAGGAAGTAGTAAAAATGAGGTGAGTTTACCGAGCGATGGGCAGGGAGCATGGCCTGTCATGTGGTCCCATGTGTCATGATGTACCAAGGCGATGCGCCTCCCTCTTGAGGTAGAACAATGGCAGAAGCAATACGTGGTTTTCTTGAAGGAGATGATGGCGAAGCGAAGTGTGAAATAATGGTTGCTTCGTCCGTCTCGGAAGGTGCGGCATTGTGATTTGACGTCTCATTGCTCATTACTACTACTGGGGCGGTACGACTGGGGTGCGTCCCCCTGTTGTTATGCACTGTTATTTGGTGCATGACACGTCGACCCGGTTGCTATATGTCCCACATGTCGGCGAGAGGAAGTACATAATTCATGAAAGCGCACGTCGACGGAGGAGTACAAGACACGGCTTGGTTTTTGCTGCTTCGCGCTATCCATCGATACAAACCCGGACTAAAAAAAGGCGAGGGCGGGTCTTTTCCCGCGCGGCAGGCAGGGGAGTTTGGCATAGTCTGTTCGAGGCAACGAGGAAGGAAGGGAAACAAGCAAATAAAGGTTGAGCGACTTAGGGCATGTATAACGGTTGATAAGATAGTCTTATCTTAAGTCTTGCATGCAATTTAGAGATGACAAAAAAAGACATCTACGACGGGTCATGTCTTAGCCTTATTTTCTATAACTAGCTATTCCTAAAAGCATGGTGAGACATATTGTGCTAAGAGATCATCTCTTGTCTTCTCTTAAGAGAAGACAAGCCTTTTCTTATTAGTTATCTCTCCTCCACCTCATCATTTATTCTACGTGGCACTCCTAAGATAGCACCATTGTACATGCCCTTAGTTTTGGGAAAATCTGATTTTACGGAGTACGTACCCACTATGGAGGTAGTACTACTACTCACTACTCCCTCCTTTCCGGTTTATAGGGCTCATCTAAAAAAATTGTTTTTCTGTTTTATAAGTCTCAATTCTACTACTAGTAGTAGTACCATCACATGTTTGGATTTTGAGGTGCGTTAAATCACCCGATGCAAGCAGTGTCAAGAGAAAACTCACCAATGCATGTAGAAGTTCATGGAAATTTAGTGGTCATGCATGCATTTGTTCTAATTAATGCCTCGGTAAACATAACTTCTTGAGAAAAACGAGTGTACTAATTACTTGCACAAACTACGAAATTAATTTCACCACTCACCGTCTACCTTGGTTGGAGAGATTTTGAAATTGAGCCATAAACCAGAAAGGAGGGAGTAGTAACATAGCCTATGGTAGCTTGCTGCACCACGGACTCCAAGGAAATTGCTGTAGTACTACTCCTATGTATACCACTGTACCACTCCTACTACTACTAAAAGACATATTTCAAACAATATGATAATATCTCTAACCAAGGTAGGGATGATGAGTAAACGGAGGGAGTAGTAAAAAATTTCTCCTTGTCCTGCGAGCCACCGCGCGCGTGGGCGAGGGAGCGGGCGTAAGGCGTACTAGTAAGAGCATGATTAATAGTATAGCCAACCTAATAGCCAACATGTATAATAGCTATTTACAAAGTAGTACTACGTACTGCACTAATGGATGGCCCACCTTACAATCTCACATTGTTTCTTGGAGCACGTGCTGCAGCCGGCTCTTAATCTACAACCCGCTTCCCTTCTCTCTCCTCTTCTCTCTCATCCAACTCAGCAAACATATAATATTTTAATCCTTACAGCCTGCTAACTGTACCTTATTATTACTTGCTCTAAGGCTGGCCATAGTGGGGGTAACATAACCGTTATCATGCGCTTGGGACTCACAAACATGCGCCTGGAGGCCCAACACGAGTCTACAAGAATAAAGTTGCGTAGTAGACATCAGAGACTGAAGGAAATATGCCCTAGAGGCAATAATAAAGTTGTTATTTATATTTCCTTAAATCATGATAAATGTTTATTATTCATGCTAGAATTGTATTAACCGGAAACTTAGTACATGTGTGAATACATAGACATAACAGAGTATCCCTAGTATGCCTCTACTTGACTAGCTTGTTAATCAAAGATGGTTAAGTTTCCTAACCATAGACATGTGTTGTCATTTGATGAACTGGATCACATCATTAGAGAATGATGTGGTGGACAAGACCCAACCGTTAGCTTAGCATTATGATCGTTTAGTTTTATTGCTATTGCTTTCTTCATGACTTATACATATTCCTCTGACTATGAGATTATGCAACTCCCGAATACCGGAGGAACACCTTGTGTTCTATCAAACGTCACAACGTAACTGGGTGATTATAAAGATGCTCTACAGGTGTCTCCAAAGGTGTTTGTTGGGTTGGCATAGATCAAAATTAGGATTTGTCACTCCGTGTATCGGAGAGGTATCTCTGGGCCCTCTCGGTAATGCACATCACTATAAGCCTTGCAAGCAATGTGATTAATGAGTTAGTTGTGGGATGATGCATTACGGAACGAGTAAAGAGACTTGCCGGTAACGAGATTGAACTAGGTATGATGATACCGACGATCGAATCTCGGGCAAGTAACATACCGATGACAAAGGGAATGACGTATGTTGTTATGCGGTTTGACCGATAAAGATCTTCTTATAATATGTAGGAACCAATATGAGCATCCAGGTTTCGCTATTGGTTATTGACCGGTGATGTGTCTCGGTCATGTCTACATGGTTCTCGAACCCGTAGGGTCCACACGCTTAACGTTCGATGACGATTTGTATTATGAGTTATGTGTTTTGGTGACCAAAGTTTGTTCGGAGTCCCGGATGAGATCACGGACATGACGAGGAGTCTCGAAATGGTAGAGACTAAAAAGATTCATATATTGGAAGGTAGTATTCGGACATCGGAATGGTTCCGAGTGACTCGGGTATTTTACGGGAGTACCAAGGTGTTACCAGAACCCCCCGGGTGTCGGTGTGGAAAGACACCTATGGGATCACAAGAATCCCTACTACGGTTGCCGGGGCGCAGGGTTGCGAGAAGAGCAGGATTAGTAATCAGCACAAGGATCGTTTACCCATGTTCGGGCCGCGAGGATGCGTAAAACCCTAGTCCTGCTTTGGTGGATGTATTTCAGAGAGTTCTTGAGCTCTCGAACTAGCTATGGTGGGTGCGTGGTTCCAAAGAGCCGAATCCCTCTCCAGTATGCCATGGGCCCCCTTTTATAGTTGAAAAGGGGCTGCCACAGTGGCATACAGGAGGTGGAAAGGCATACAGTATTGCGAGCTTATCGCTCGTATTACAGGACAAAACGCATTTAATGTGCCGTTGAGGTGTCCCCTAGCTTTATCGGGGACGGGGCGAGGCCCGTCCCGTCCGCCGCCGCTCCTCCTCGCTTCGACACGCGCCCTGGCCAGCGATGCGTGCGACGCCATGTAGGCAGGCAGGCAGCTGAGGTGGCGCTGCGGTGGAGCCTTCACGAAGATCTGCATGCCGCCACGCAGGCGCTTGATGAGTTGGCCTGGGAGCTGCATGTTGCCATGCAGGTGCCTGCTCAGCTGGTTGAGCTGGCAGCTGCAAGCGAACGGCGGCGGAGACTTGGTTGGTGCGGGTCTGGCAGTGGCCCTGCTGGCGTCCTCGGTGAGGGGCTTGCCGGGTGGCCCGGCAAGGGTCTTGCCATGGTGCGCTGTTGTCCCCAGCAAGGATCTTCCCGGGGGTCTGGTGGCCTTCCTCGGCAAGGATCTTGCCGAGGGCTGTTGTCTTTTAATCCTCATCTGATCTTGAACATTCCTTGGTCTTGAAAAAGATATGCATGCCACCATGGAGGTGCCTCCGGAGCCCTAGTTCCAACGTGGTTGGCTGAGTTGGAACCCGTGGGCTCGAGGGTGGCTCACTCCGCTGGTGTTGGCAAGCCGCCCCGGCAATGGTCTTGCCGGGGCCGCTGAGGCCGCCCCCGGCAAGGACCTTGTGGAGGGAACCTGCTTTGCCTCTCTGCTTCTTTGCGGTCTTGATCTTGGCGTTGCTCTGGCCGTCTTGAGCTTTGGTTTTTCCTTGGTTCACCTCCTCCGCTCTGCTTGGTGCGGCCGCAGGCGCGGCTTCGACTGTCCGTCCACAGGTAAAGGGGTACAAAAGTGTGCCCCCTCTTTTGTACACCGACAGGAGCCCCCGGGCCTGGGCCACACATAAGCGCGTCACGTTGTTGGGCCAGGCCCAAAATGGTGCGCGGGTAGGCGGGGCGGTTTTTACCGCAATAAAACTTTTCGTGCGCCGCGCTTCGCACGACCTGTGTTGAATGCGCGACGTGGAGGGGTGCGCGTGATGTGGGTGGCATGTGTGGGGCGGTTCCCGCACGCATGCGTCACACCGCAGTAAAGAGGTGGCTCGCGCCTTCCCCGTAAAAAGAGGGAGGCGTGGAGGCGCGACTCATTTACTGAATGGGGCCGGTTTGTGGTCTTCAAGGCGTCCACACCCCACGTTCACGGGGTGGGGAGAGGTCGCTTCACCCGTCCCCTCGGTTCTGCACGTTCGACACGCGTCCTTCATGCACCTGGGGTGGCAAGCGGTGGAGGCGGGAAACCGGGTCGTCGTTGGTTGGGGCAGTGGGTCGGTCTCGATCCCCTGTGCCTCTAGTGTCAGGATTGGTCGAGCGGGGCGGCTGAGCCCCGTCCCCGCCTCTTTATAAGGAGAGGGAAGGGGGGATGGCATCCTGCATTCTAATATCTTCTATCTCCTCCTGCTTCTGCTTCTTCCTCTGTCTCGCCATGGAGAAGGGGAATCCCGGTCCATCGATGGTGGCGGCGAGGGTCGCCGCTCGACAACGCGTCCCTCCTCCTCCTGAGCCCGCGGTGGTGGAGCCGGCTGCGAGGGGAAGGGGGAGGGGCGAGGCCGTGGGCGCGGCCGCGGTAGAGGTCGTGGTGCTCGGGGAAGAGGAGGACGGGGCGGCGCGCCGGCCTCACCCCCGCCAATGATGCCTTTTCCGGTGGAGGGCCACATTGAAGACCAGCCCTGCGAGTTCTTCATCAGGCTTCGCCGCCCTCCACGTCGTCGTCTTCGTCTCCCCGCCCCATTTTCTCGGGTGATGGGGTGTGACCCGCCCCAGACCCTCAGGTTGCACATGAGGGGCTGTGGGAATGGGGGCACGCGGGTCGACGTTGACTTCCCGGCTCCTCGGGTCATGTACCTCCGCCGTGGATGGAAGATGTTCGCTCGCATCCACAGCTTGACGGCGGGGCTCGTCCTCTACTTCAAATTAATGGAGAACGGCCTGCTCTCCGTCAAGGTCTTCGGAGAGTTTGGAACTCGCCTGAAGTGCTGCGTGGAGAGCTCCTCCGACGGAGACTCCGACGATGGAAGCTCTTCCTCGAGCGATAGTGACAAGGAGGACAGCGGGGCAGATGACGGGGACGAGTCCGACTAGGCGTCGGAGGCCCCGCGCCTAGGCGGGTGCGGCAGGAGCAGCCTCTGCACCTGGCCGCTCCTCCGGCGGGGTTTCGCCGGGGGAGGGGCCAGCTCCTTGAACTTCTCGGGGCCGTCTCCTTGGGCGGCTGGCGTCGGGAGGCTGCGGAACAGGAAGAGGGCCGGCGGCAAGGCCGTCAACTCAGAGTACGCGGGCACCGACGCCTTCGTCGCGTATTGCCGGTCCTGCCGCCGCGTCTTCCAGCTCCTTTCCCGGCACCGTCATCACCGGCCCACCCTTGGGTAGCCACCGAGGTGTTCTCTTGGTGCTTTTTGCTCTCGTAGCTCGCCTAGGCACCCCTTTTGCCCTTAAGCCTTCTTGACCTGCCTCCTGAGGAGAGGGACAAGAAAGGGATTACGGGCGTCTTATCTCTTTTTTTAGTTTGTAATCCTGCGGGCCTTCGTTAGATTTAGAACTTGTAATCCCCTTGCTCATGTTTTTCATTCCGTATGAACTATACCTGTATGGGATGCTTTTAATGAAAAAGGGATGTTTGTCGGGTTTTTCGTTCGCGGGTAGACCCCGCGACAAGGAGCAAATCCTTGTTATTATTTAAGTTAAACATTTTTCGCCCGGCAACAGGCCTTGCCGCCCCCCTCACTTCACTCGACCATTCTCGCGCTCTTGGCTGAGGCAGGGATGAAGTGGGCTTAGGCTCCTCGTTCTATCTCCTCGCCGCCACGGCTACAACCAAATCCAGATCTAAGAGATAATCCTTAGGTATAGGAAAAAGGGGGGCACGGTAGTTTGGAGATAAAACGAGGTTTCACATGCCCCAGTTCTGTTCTGAAATGCATGATAGAGGATAAAAGACTTATCTGGATCTGCAGCCCCCGGCAACCTTGTCTCACCGCGGTTGGATCCTAGTACTTGCAGCCCCCGACAACTCTGGTTTGCGAGGGTCGGGACGCCGGTCCGTTCTCTTTCTTCCAAGTAGCTCAGCACAAGTGCTCATGTGCCATGCGAACCAAAGGAGGACAGAAAAGAACAGAGAGACGCGCACTCGACCTCTAGGCTAGGGGTTAGTCGCCGCTAAGCACTATCAACCCTAACCAAGGAAGAGACTCGACCTAGCATGCATGCTATAACTTAGGGCGCCAGCGCTTCATTTATTTGTGCTCAGGGTCTGCGCCTGGCTTTGTACAAAGGGTTACAAGCCTTGCCGGCAAGGCTTGTACAAAAGGTGGCTTTTTCGGGGGCCCCAGCAAGCCGCGCCTTATGGGTAAAACTTGCGAAGATGCTCAATGTTCCAGGATTTGCTCACTGGAACAGCATATTCGGTCTCCAGGCGGACTACGCCAGGCCTGGTGACTCGTATTACCCGATAAGGGCCTTCCCACTTCGGCGTCAACTTGTTGGAATTCTGGGCCGATTGAACGCGCCGAAGAACAAGGCTGCCTTCCTCAAAGCTTCGGGCATGAACCTTGCGGCTATGGTAGCGGCGCAAGGCTTGCTGGTAGCGTGCTACTCTCACAGCCGCCCGAAGACGATCTTCCTCAAGGAGCGTCGCATCATCTTGCCGCAACTGCTCTTGCTCAAGCTCATCATAAGCGAGCACTCGAGGTGACCCGTATATGAGTTTCGTGGGGAGAACTGCCTCCACCCCGTATACTAGGGCGAAGGGTGTCTGACCAGTGGCTCGATTTGGCGTCGTCCTGATTGACCAAAGAACCGCCGGCAACTCATCAATCCAGCGCCTTCCGCTCTTGTGCAGCCTGTCAAAGGTCTTCGTTCTTAGGCCTCGCAACACTTCAGCGTTCGCCCTCTCTGCTTGGCCGTTGCTCCGGGGGTGTGCCACGGAAGCAAAACAGACCTTGCTGCCGAGGTCTTGAATGTACTGCATGAAGGTGTGGCTTGTTAACTGCGTGTCGTTGTCGGTGATGACTCTGCTTGGCACACCAAAACGGCAGACTAGTCCTATGAAGAACTTGACGGCTGACTGGGCTGTCACCTTCCTCACTGGTTCCACCTCTGGCCACTTTGTGAACTTGTCGATTGCAACGTACAAGTACTCAAAGCCCCCGACAGCACGGGGGAAAGGGCCCAGTATGTCGAGGCCCCAAACCGAGAATGGCTAGGAGAGAGAGATCATTTGAAGGGCTTGAGCCGGTTGATGAAGCATCTTTGAATGGAACTGACACGCTTCACACTTGGTTACTAGTGTCGTCGCTTCCTGGAGGGCGGTGGGCCAGAAGAAACCTTGCCGGAACGCCTTCCCGGCAAGGGCCCTCGACCCTATGTGGGAGCCACATATGCCTCCATGTATCTCTGCCAACAGCTCCAGTCCTTCCTCCCAGGAGATGCACTTCAATTTCACACCGTTCGGCCTTCTCCTGTATAGGACGTCATCGACGAACTGGTACAGGGCAGACCGACGGGCTACTTTTTCCGCTTCTTCCTGCTCCTCAGGAAGTTCCCCTGTTTGGAGGAATCGGACAGTATGCTGCACCCACGCCGGAGCCTGGGGCTCGATGGCAAGGACCAAAGGCATTTCCTCCGCCATGGGAGCGGCTGTCTCTACGGCCAGGGCTTGACGCCCTGCCGGAGCCGGTTGCTCTCTGGCAGGCTCGGCGTCCACGGCAGCATCCTTGCCGGCAGCCCCAGGGGGCTCGGTAGGAAAGTACTCGCCGGGGCCTGACTTCCTTCGCTTGTTCCACCCTGTTGATGGTTCGACGGACGGCTGAGTTAACCGGAGCAAAAAGGTACCTGGTTCCACAGGTAGCTTAAATGCAGCACGCTTCGACAGGTAATCGGCGATGTTGTTCTTTGCTCGGGGAACGTGCTCTGCCTGGATACCATCAAAGCGCTCCTCCAGCTTCCTCACTTCATCTATGTACGCCTCCATCAATGGGCTCTGGTAATCCTTGTTGACCTGTCTAACGACAAGCTGCGAGTCACCCCTGACGATGAGCTTCTTCACCCCGAGGTATGCCGCGATCCTGAGACCGGCAAGCAGCCCCTCGTACTCAGCAGTGTTGTTTGTAGACATCTCTGTGGGAAAGTGCATCTAGATCACATACTTGAGGTGCTCTCCGGTGGGTGCGACAAACAGCACACCGGCACTGGCGCCTTGCAACGAGAAAGCCCCATCAAAGTACATGATCCAGTCACGGTCCGCTTCCTTGCCGGGGAGAACGGTCTCTTGGATTTCTTCGTCAGGTGTTGAGGTCCATTCTGCAATGAAATCTGCCAAGATTCTGCTCTAGATTGTTGAAGTACTTTCAAACTTCAACCCAAAGCTTGACAACTCCAAGGCCCATTCCACAATCCTTCCGGTCGCATCTGGGTTGTGCAGTATCCGTTGTAGCGGGAGGCGGGTGACGACAGTGATCTCGTGGGCTTGGAAGTAATGACGCAGCTTCCTCGAGGCCATAAGGAGGCCGAAGAGCAATTTCTGCACACCGGAGTACCTCGACCTAGCCCCCTGCAAGAGGGAGCTGACAAAGTAAACCGGATGCTGTTTCATCTTCTTCTTCTGCACCACTTCGCTTGACTGTGCGGGTGTTGCCCCGACGGCGTCGGACTCTGCCGGGGGCCTTGCCTTGCCGGCACCAGGTCCTGCCGGGGGAATCTTTGGCTCGCCATCCGTTGGTTCTGCTGTCGCCATTGCCTCCTCGTCGACCTCCCTCTGTGCCACCAGTGCGGCGCTGACCACTTGATTCGTTGCCGCTAGGTACAGCAACAACGGTTCTTGTGGCTTAGGCGCAACCAGTATTGGCGTGGAGGAAAGGTATTTCTTCAGATCCTGCAATGCTGCCTCGGCTTCTGGGGTCCACTCCATCGGACCTGCCTTCTTCAAGATTTTGAAGAAGGGAAGGGCGCGCTCGGCGGACTTGGAGATGAATCGGCTCATGGCGGCGACGCAGCCGGTGAGCCTACGCACATCCTTGATCCGCTTGGGCGCCTCAATCTGTTCAATAGCCTTGATTTTGTCTGGTTTTGCCTCGATCCCGCGTTGTGACACAAAGAATCCGAGAAGATTGCCGGACGGAACGCCGAAGACACACTTCTCAGGATTCAGCTTAAGGTTGATCTTGCGCGGGTTGGCAAGCGTCTCTTCCAGATCTTGCACAAGGGTTGCCCCGTCCTTGGTTTTGACCACTATGTCATCCATGTATGCCTCCATATTTCTATGGAGCTGGGGTTCAAAACCAATTTGGACTGCCCTAGCAAACGTCGAGCCAGCACTCTTCAACCTGAAAGGCATCCGTAAAAAACAATACGTACCACATGGGGTGATGAATGCTGTCTTCTCTTCAGCTTCTCTCATCATAAAGATTTGGTGGTAGCCTGAGTAGGCATCGAGGAATGACAGCAGATCACACCCAGCCGCGGAGTCGACAAGCTGGTTGATGCGCGGCAATGGGAAGGGATCCTTAGGACAAGCCTTATTGATGTCTGTGTAGTCAATACACAGCCTCCACTTCCCATTTGCCTTGCGCACCACCACCGGATTGGCCAACCACGTCGGATGGAGCACTCTTCTCACCAAACCTGATGCTTCCAACTTCCTGATCTCCTTTGTGATGAACTCCTGCCTCTCTAGAGCCTGCTTTCTGACCTTCTGCTTGACGGGCCGCGCATGAGGACAGACAGCTAGGTGGTGCTCAATCACCTCCCTGGGAACACCGGGGATGTCGGATGCTTGCCATGCAAACACGTCGACATTCACCCGCAGGATGGTGACGAGCGCGCCTTCCTATTTGCTGTCGAGGGTGGAGCCTATGGTGAAAGCCCCTCCCGTGCCATCCTCCCTGACGGATACCTTCTTGGTCTGCGGTGGCTCAGCTCCGGATTTCTTGCTCTTACCGGTAGAGCTCTCTGGCACATCCTCGACGGTAGCACAACACTCCGAGGAGGTGCGCTTGCCGGAGTGGGTGCGAGAGGTCTTGCCGGTCTCCTTCTTCCCTCCCAGGGCTTTAGCGGTAGGAGCAAGTGCCTTAGCGGCAGCTGCTGCAACTGCTTCCCGGTAGAGGTGGTCAGCGCAAATCAGCGCGTCCTTCTTATCGGAGGGGATGGAGATGATAGTCAACGGCCCGGGCATCTTTAGCATGTTGTAGGCGTAGTGCGACACCGCCATGAACTTGAGTAGTGCCGGGCGGCCGAGAATCCCGTTGTAGGGCAAGGGGATCTCAGCCACGTCGAAGACGATCCTCTCCGTCCTGTGGTTCAACTCTCCTCCACGTCACGGGTAGCGTGACCTTCCCCTTTGGCTGGCTCCTCCCCGGATTGACCCCTTGAAACGTGCCCGTTTCCTCGAGGTCTCCATCAGGGATTTGCAGCCTTTTGATCACGACGGGCGAGATCAAGTTCAGGCCGGCCCCGTCGTCGACCAACATCTTGTTCACCTTGAGGTTGCATATCGTTGGGGAGACCAACAACGGCAAACACCCGACCGCGGTTGTGCGGTCAGGGTGGTCCTCGGCATCAAAGATGAGGGGTGTGCTAGACCACTTCAGCGGCTTCTGTGCGTCGAACGACGGCTCCGCTGCTGTAACCTCTCGCGCCCACTTCTTGAGTTGGCGGTGAGAGGTATGCAGCGAGGCGCCACCGTCGACGCACATGGCCTCGATAGCCTTCTGGAACTCTTGCTCGCCGGACTCGTCATCCTCGTCATGATCATCGTCTTCTTGCTTCTTGTCACGGCCTCGGGCGGGCCTCTCTTGCTGGTTGTCCTTGTCGCGGCGGCCTCCTTGGCCGCCACGCTTCTTGCCGGATCCCTCGGCACCGTCCTGGCCCTTCTCCTTGTCCCGCCTCTCATACTCGGCCTTTTGCTTCTCAGCAAGCAGCTCGACTTGCCGGCAGTTCTGGAGGTCGTGGCCTTTGGTGCGGTGGATCATGCAGTACTGCTTGCCGGAGCCCCCTGGCTTGTCGGCAGCTGCTAAGGCCCGGCAGGCGACGCACCCGGCAATCTCCTTGCCGGGGTCGTCTGCCTTGACCTTCTTGGCAGCGCCGGTGTCGTCAGACCCTTCAACGGCAAGCACGGCCTTGCCCTTGGGTTTCCTGTTGCGACGCCGGCCCTTCTTCGTCAGGGCGGCGGTGTCTTTGTCAGTAGAGTTGGTTTCCGCGCCGGCGTCCTCGCCGGGGTACTTCCTTCCCTCTTCAGCCCGGGCGCACCTGTCGGCCAGAACATAGAGTTCGGCCACATCCTTAACCTTGGTCATCGCCAGCTCTTCGCGCATCTTGCGATTGCGCACGTTCTGATGGAACGCGCTAATCACAGTGGCGGGATGAACGTCGGGGATGTTGTACTGCACTCGGCTGAATCTCTGGATGTACTTGCGCAGGGTTTCCCCTTCCTTCTGGGGAATGATATGCAGATCACTGGCCTGGCCATGAGCTTGGTAGCCCCCAGTGAAGGCGCCAACGAACTCATGGCACAGATCCGACCAAGAGAAATGGAATCCGCCGGCAAGTGCATCAACCAAGACATAACATTGGGCTTCAGTGCCAACGGGAAGTAATTGGCAAGCACCTTGTCGTCGCGAGCTCCGGCAGCCTGCATCGCGATGGTGTAGATGCTGAGGAACTCGGATGGATGGGTCTTGCCAGTATACTTCTTGCCAACGTCGGGATTGAACATGCAGTGGGATGGCCACTGGAACTGCCGCAGCTCATGGGTAAAGGCTGGGCAGCCCACCTCATAAGGTAGGCCGCCGGAGCCCCCCGACGCTGGGTGGTCCATAGCGGGTCCTGCCCGCTTGTCTGACTGGTGGCGTGTATCACGCTGGCGCTCGATAGTGGTTCGAGCATCCTCGTGAGCTCGTTCTCGAAGAACTTGGCGCTGGTCGCGGCGGGTCCGCGGGTCGGATGACGCTATGGAGATGTTATCACAAGCGTCGTCACGACGGGCCGACGCCCGCGGCGGCTGGCGAGGAGGGGGAGAGTGCACCGTAACCGCAGCACCCCGGTCCTCCCAGCGCTGGCATGTGGTGGCTCGGTGGGGCGCCGGCCCGAGGGTCCCGCCGGTCGCGGATCATCTTTGTTGGCGATGGCGACAAGGCTCCGGATGGAGGCCCTCCACTCGTCAAGCTTCTCCGTAGCAGGAGGGAAGTCGAGGAGCAGCTGTGCGCACGCCAAAGCTTCTGCTGGCGTGGGTGGCGGCGACAGCTGCGTGGACCGTGGCGCGCTTCGACTTCTAACCACGTTAGAAGGAGCTCTATCACGACCCAGCGGCTGCGCGCCATTTTCACCAGCACTTCAGCGGGCATGCTGAACTCCTTCGTCCCGCGGACGATGCACAAGGCTCTTCCCACTGCGGTGTCTGGGGTCTTCAGTGCGGTGACGTTACTCGTTGCGCGCACCCTGGGAAGAGCGCGCCGTGGGCGCCGGCGTGGGCGTCCTGGAGGTTGCTGCACCGCCCGGGGGTGGCACAACGACACTCCTGGAGGGCCCCGCGCCGCCTGAGGGGGGCCCAGCTCCGTGTTTGGATCTGGCGACGTGCGGCCGGTCGTCTGGCGCGCGGACGACGCCGCTCGCCAGGCTCTGACTGCCAGGGCGATGCTGGTGCTCACGGACCGCGGCCCGGGTCCTGTCCACGACCGGCCCGCTGCTCGTCCGCACTGGCACGGGACGTTCGGCTCCCAATGAGCCGGTCGCCATGGTCGTCTTCTTCTTGGGAGCATGGCGATGAATAACTGCTAGGCCAACTACTAGACCAGATTCTCACAATTGCGCCCCCTACCTAGCGCGCCAAAGATGTCAGTGTGGAATGACACCTATGGGATCACAAGAATCCCTACTACGGTTGCCGGGGCGCAGGGTTGCGAGAAGAGCAGGATTAGTAATCAGCACAAGGATTGTTTACCCAGGTTCGGGCCGCGAGGATGCGTAAAACCCTAGTCCTACTTTGGTGTATGTATTTCAGAGTTCTTGAGCTCTCGAACTAGCTATGGTGGGTGCGTGGTTCCAAAGAGCCGAATCCCTCTCCAGTACGCCATGGGCCCCCTTTTATAGTTGAAAAGGGGCTGCCACAGTGGCATACAGGAGGTGGAAAGGCGTACAGTATTGCGAGCTTATCGCTCGTATTACAGGACAAAACGCATTTAATGTGCCACTGAGGTGCCCCCTAGCTTTATCGGGGACTGGGGCGAGGCCCGTCCCGTCCGCCACCGCTCCTCCTCGCTTCGACACGCGCCCTGGCCAGCGATGCACGCGGCGCCATGTAGGCAGGCAGGCAGCTGAGGTGGCGCGGTGGTGGAGCCTTCACGAAGATCTGCATGCCGCCACGCAGGCGCTTGATGAGTTGGACTGGGAGCTGCATGTTGCCACGCAGGTGCCTGCTCAGCTGGTTGAGCTGGCAGCTGCATGCGAACGGCGGCGGAGACTTGGTTGGTGCAGGTCTAGCAGTGGCCCCGCTGGCGTCCTCGGTGAGGGCCTTGCCGGGTGGCCCGGCAAGGGTCTTGCCATGGCGCGCTGTCGTCCCCGGCAAGGATCTTGCCGGGGGTCTGGTGGCCTTCCTCGGCAAGGATCTTGCTGAGGGCTATTGTCTTTTAATCCTCATCTGATCTTGAACATTCCTTGGTCTTCAGAAAGATCTGCATGCCACCATGAAGGTGCCTCCGGAGCCCTAGTTCCAACGTGGTTGGCTGAGTTGGAACACGTGGGCTCGAGGGTGGCTCACTCCGCTGGTGTGGGCGAGCCGCCCCGGCAAGGGTCTTGCCGGGGCCGTTGAGGCTGCCCCCCGGCAAGGACCTTGCCGGGGGAACCTGCTTCGCCTCTCTGCTTCTTTGCGGTCTTGATCTTGGCGTTGCTCTGGCCGTCTTGAGCTTTGGTTTTTCCTTGGTTCACCTCCTCTGCTCTGCTTGGTGCGGCCGCAGGCGCAGCTTCGACTGTCCGTGCACAGGTAAAGGGGTACAAAAGTGCGCCCCCTCTTTTGTACACCGATACTGGGGGAAATATTGGGCCTTAGTGGGCCTTGGTGGAGAGAGAGGAGAGCCGCAAGGGGTGCCCCCCTGGCAGTCCGAATTGGACTAGGAGGAGGGGGCAGCGCCCCCCTTTCCCTCTCCCTCTCCCTCTCCTTCCTTTTCCCTTCGGTGGAGAAAGGAAAACGGGGGGGGGCGAATCCTACTAGGACTAGGAGTCCTAGTAGGACTCTCCCATGGCGCGCCCCTCCTGGCCGCCGGCCTCCTCCTCCCCTCCTTTATATACGGGGGCGGGGGGCACCCCAAAGACACATCAATTGTTCTCTTAGCCATGTGCAGTGCCCCCTCCACCGTTTACTCCTCCGGTCATAGCGTCATAGTGCTTAGGTGAAGCCCTGCGCGAGTCACATCACCATCACCATCACCACGCCGTCGTTCTGACGGAACTCTCCCACGACCCTCTGCTGGATCAAGAGTTTGAGGGACGTCATCGAGCTGAACGTGTGCTGAACTCGGAGGTGCCGTATGTTCGGTACTTGGATCGGTTGGATCGTGAAAACGTTCGACTACATCAACCGCGTTAACCTAACGCTTCCGCTTTCGGTCTACGAGGGTACGTGTGATAACCCACAAGTATAGGGGATCAATTGTAGCCTCTTTCGGTAAGTAAGAGTGTCGAAGCCACCGAGGAGCTAAAGGTAGAACAAATATTCCCTCAAGTTCTATCGACCACCGATACAACTCTACGCATGCTTAACGTTCGCTTTACCTAAAATAAGTATAAAACTAGAAGTACTTTGTAGGTGTTGTGGGATAGGCTTGCAAGATAATAAAGAGCACGTAAATAAAAACTAGGGGCTGTTTAGATAAAGACACAATAAAGTAAATATAGTGAGTGTGGAAGAGTGGTGGTAGGAGTTGCGAAATTGTACCTAAGCAATTGACTACTTTACTAGACCGATAGCAAGTTTTATGTGGGAGAGGCCACTGCTAGCATGTCATCCCTGACTTGGAATTCTATGCACTTATGATTGGAACTATTAGCAAGCATCCGCAACTACTAACTTTCATCAAGGTAAAACCCAACCATAGCATTAAGATATATTGGTCCCCCTTCAATCCCGTATGCATCAATTTCTATGCTAGGTTGAAGCTTCTGTCACTCTTGCCCTCCAATACATAGTCCTATCAACATACAACTAACCCTATGGTGTGATCCACGCGCGCGCTCATATGATGGGCACCAAAGGACGGCAACATAACCACAAGCAAATTAAACCAATCATAGCAATTCATCAATCACCGATAGGACAACGAAAATCTACTCAGACATCATAGGATGGCAACGCATCATTGGATAATAATATGAATCATAAAGCACCATGTTCAAGTAGAGGGTACAGCGGGTTGTGGGAGAGTGAACCGTTGTAGATAGAGGGGGGGAAGGTGATGGAGATGTTGGTGAAGATGGCGGAGGTGTTGGTGTAGATTGCGGTGATGATGATGGCCCCCGGTGGCACTCCGGCGCCACCGGAAGCGAGGGGGAGAGAGCCCCCCTTCTTCTTCTTCTTCTTCCTTGACCTTCTCCCTAGATGGGAGAAGGGTTTCCCCTCTGGTCCATGGTCTCCATGGCGTGGGAGGGGCGAGGGCCCTTCCGAGATTGGATCTGTCTCTCTGTCTCTCTCTGTTTCTGCGTTCTGGTATTCTGCCCTTTCACCGTTTCGTATATATATGGAGATCCGTAACTCCGATTGGATTGAAACCTTCGCCAAAAACTTTTTTTTCTGAAAATTAGCTTTCTTGCGGCCGAAGAAGAGCAGCAACCGCCTTACGGGTGGCCCACAAGGGGGGCAGGCATGCCCCCCTGCCTCGTGGCCACCTCGGGCACCTTCTCGCGTTGATTCTTCCTCCCATATTTTCCAAATATTCCAAAAATATGCTCCGTCCGTTTTTATCCCGTTTGGACTCCGTTTCATATGGGGTTTCTGTGAAACATAAAACATGCAACAAACATGAACTGGCACTGGGCACTGGATCAATATGTTAGTCCCAAAAATAATATAAATAGTTGCCAAAAGTATATGGAAGTTGTAGAATATTGGCATGGAACAATCAAAAATTATAGATACGACGGAGACTTATCAGCATCCCCAAGCTTAATTCCTGCTCGTCCTCGAGTAGGTAAATGATAAAAAAAGATAATTTTTGATGAGGAATGCTACCTAGCATAATCTTGATCATGTAATCTAATCATGGCATGAATATTAAGACACGAGAGATTCAAGGCAATAGTCTATCATTTGACTAAAAACAATAATACTTCAAGCATACCAACCAAGCAATTATGTCTTATCGAAATAGCATAGCCAAAGAAAGCTCATCCCTACACAATCATATAGTCTGGCTCCGCTCCATCTTCGCCACACAAAGCATTCAAATCATGCACAACCCCGATGACAAGCCGAGCAATTGGTTCACACTTTTTAACGTGCTTCAGCCTTTTCAACCCTCACGCAATACATGAGCGCAAGTCATGGATATAGCACTATAGGTGGAATAGCATATGATGATGGAGGTTGTGTGGAGAAGACAATAAAGGAGAAAGTCTCACATCGACGCGGCTAATCAACGGGCTATGGAGATGCCCATCAATTGATGTCAATGTGAGGAGTAGGGATTGCCATGCAACGGATGCACTAAGAGCTATAAGTGTATGAAAGCTCAAACTGGAAACTAAGTGGGTGTGCATCCAACTTGCTTGCTCATGAAGACCTCGGGCATTTGAGGAAGCCCATCATTGGAATATACAAGCCAAGTTCTATAATGAAAATTCCCACTAGTATATGAAAGTGATAACTCAATGAGACTCTCTATATGAAAAACATGGTGCTACTTTGAAGCACAAGTGTGGTAAAAGGATAGTAACATTGCCCCTTCTCTCTTTTTCCCTCATTTTTTGTTTTTTTGGCGGGCTTCTTTGGCCTCTTTTATTTTTATAACCTCACATGGGACAATGTTCTAATAATGATGATCATCACACTTTTATTTACTTACAACTCAATATCTAGAACAAAGATATGACTCTATATATGAATGCCTCCGGTGGTGTACCGGGATGTGCAATGATCTAGCGTAGAAATGACATCAAAAAAGGACAAGCCATGAAAACATCATGCTAGCTATCTTACGATCATTCAAAGCAATATGACAATAAATGCTCAAGTCATGTATATGATGATGATGGAAGTTGCATGGCAATATATCTCGGAATGGCTATGGAAATGCCATGATAGGTAGGTATGGTGGCTTTTTTGAGGAAGATATAAGGAGGCTTATGTGTGATCTCTGTTGGAAAAGGCAGTGCCTAGGAGGCGCTTAGGCACGCCTAGGTGCTAGGCAATGGCCAAATGCCTCGCCTAGGGCATAAGCAGAAGTCTAGGCAGAGCAAGTAAGAAATTGTCTACCCAAGCGAGAAATCATGCCATATTGCACTGATATGCCAAAAGGGCCATATTGCAATCATAGTAGCTAGTAGTTAACATACTTATATGCCCTGAATTAATAAAATACACATATAATAACCACATATATACCTTGATAGTAAAAATCATATAACCGCCTAGGCTGCGCCTAGGGCGCTTAAGCACCGCCTAGGCACTAGGCGAAGGCCAACCGCCTCGCTTACGCCTACCGCTTTTTCCAACCTTGTGTGTGATAGAGCGTATCGTATCACGGGGTTTGGATGCACCGGCGAAGTTTGCACCAACTCTCGAGGTGAGAAAGGGCAATGCACGGTACCGAAGATGCTAGCAATGATGGAAGGGTGAGAGTGCATATAATCCATGGACTCACATTAGTCATAAAGAACTCATATACTTATTGCAAAAGTATATTAGCCCTCGAAGAAAAGTACTACTATGCATGCCCCTAGGGGGGTAGATTGGTAGGAAAAGACCATCGCTCGTCCCCGACCGCCACTCATAACGAAAGCAATGAAAGAACACCTCATGCTCCGACTTCGTTACATAACGGTTCACCATACGTGCATGCTACGAGACTTGCAAACCTCAACACAAGTATTCCTCAATTTCACAATTACTCAACTAGCACGACTCTAATATCACCACCTTTATATCGCAAAACTATTGCAAGGAATCAAACATATCATATTCAGTGATCTACAAGTTTTATGTAGGATTTTATGACTAACCATGTGAATGACCAGTTCCTGTCATATCTCTAAATAGATATAAGTGAAGCAAGAGAGTTTAATTCTTTCTACAAAAGATATGCCCACGCTCTAACAAATATAAGTGAAGCAAAAGAGCATTCTACAAATGGTGGTTTTCTATGTGAAGAGAAACAGGCAATCCAAACATCAAATGATATAAGTGAAGCACATGAAGCATTCTATAAAGCCATACTCAAAAGATATAAGTGAAGTGCATAGAGCATTATATAAATAAACCAAGGACTATCTCATACCAGCATGGTGCATAAAAGAAATATGAAAACTAAATGCAAAAGACGCTCCAAGATTGCACATATCACATGAACTTAACGAATCCGAAAACATACCGATATTTGTTGAAGAAAGAGGGGATGCCTTCTGGGGCATCCCCAAGCTTAGACGCTTGAGTCTCCTTGAATATTTACTTGGGGTGCCTTGGTCATCCCCAAGCTTTAGCTCTTTCCTCTCCTTCTTCTCCTCACATCGAGACCTTCTCGATCATCGAACACTTCATCCACACAAAACTTCAACAGAAAACTCGGTAAGATCCGTTAGTATAATAAAGCAAATCACTACTCTAAGTACTGTTGCAAACCAATTCATATTTTGTTTTTGCATTGTGTCTACTGTAATATAGCTTTTCCATGGCTTAATCCACTGATCTAAATTGATAGTTTCATCAAAACCAGCAAACTATGCATCAAAAACAGAATCTGTCTAAAACAGAACAGTCTGTAACAATCTAAACATTCACCATACCTATGGTACTCCAAAAAAATCTACCAAAATTAGGAAAAATAAAAAAAATTATAAAAATACAGTGCAAATAGTTTCAGAACCATTTGACGTTCCAGTAAAAAATGTAAAATCGTGCACTACAGCCAAAGTTTCTGTCCTGCACCGCACAAACCAACAAGCATTGTAAACATCCTAAAGGCAAACCTTGGCACATTATTTTTAAAATACAATGGAATTGTACAAGGGGCTAATTATTTTTGTTGAAAAGTTTCTGTAATTAAGATTCACAAAGTTTCCATGGGCATGAACAAAGTTCAAGGATGTCCCACACTTTCACAATGCTCGTCTCTCTCACTTTCACTTTTCTTTTTGAAAAGTTTTGGGTTCCCCTCTTTATTTTATTTTTGTTTTTAAACTATATAAAATCACACAACAGAAATAAATGACTCTCTAAAACTTCCGGGTTGTCTCCCTGGCAGTGCTTTCTTTAAAGCCATTAAGCTAGGCATATAGTGCTCAAGTAGTGAATCCACCCGGATCCCAAGGTATATCAAAGCCAATTTTAATTAGCAATGATTTTTAATTTAGTAGTGAGCACAAATTAACATATATCATGTAATTATGAAGTCTAACTCTCTTCCTATGCATCGGCATGTCATAAAAGAACAATTCGTGCACACATAGTAAAGGCCAATGCATAGTATAAACAGTTTCTTGCAATTTTATTATATTGGAAACATAGAGAGGTGGAGATATAGTTCCTCTCTCATAATAATTGCAAGTAGGAGTAGCAAGCACATGCATATTATATTCATCAAAATCATCATGTGCAACGGTAAAAGGCAACCCATCAATATAATCCTTAATAAGTGCAAACTTCTCCGATATAGTGTAGTAGGGAGAATTCAAAAAGATAATAGGACTATCATGCGTGGGTGCAATAGCAACAATTTCATGTTTAACATGAGGAACTATAGCAAGTTCATCTCCATAAGCATAATTCATATTGGCATCTTGGCCACAAGCATAGCAAGCATCATCAAAAAGGGATATTTCAAGAGAATCAACGGGATCATAACAATCATCATAGCATTCATCCTTCGGTAAACATGAAGGGAAATTAAACAATGTATGATTTGAAGAGTTACTCTCATTAGAAGGTGGGCACGGGTAGCTAATCCACTCTTCCTCCTTTTGTTCTTCGCTCTCCTCATCATCGTTTTCATCCAATGAGCTCATAGTTTCATCAATTTCTTCTTCCATAGATTCCTGCAAAATATTAGTCTCTTCTTGGACAGCGGAGACTTTCTCAATAAATGCTTCAATATCGGAATTGAATTCATAATTGGCATAGCTATATTTAAGGATAGCTAAATTTTCAGGTCTATAAACAGCATCATAAAGATTCTCAAACTCTTGGAACGTAGATTTAATTTCATAAGCACCCATAAAAGCAAAAAATTCTTCTATTTTTCCACATCATAGTAATCATATATACCTCTAGCATAAGAAGCCAAAGTTTCATTATCATTAAATTTGCATGAAAAGGGAAGGTGTGGAGACTTCATCTTAGAGCAACAAGTATAATCATATCTCAAGCATAGTTGCCTAGCATACCACTTCAACATATGAATTTGATCCCATAATAGTTTCCCTTTTTGAGTCAAACGATAATCCCTAAAGTATTCACGTTGATCCAATGTGTCTCCCATTACATAATTGAATGGGGTTTTCTCAGGATTATTAAAGTAGTACATAATATCTTTCACATAACCAGCATCGCGGGTTTTAGGAGGTTCCCCATCTCCATGAGCAGCAAGTACACCTAATTTTTTTGGTATTTCGTGTTCCATATCCATAACTAAAGATAGAGAACAACTAAGAACAGCAAATAAAAATTACTTAGTGATAAAGCAAACAAGCACACACGAGAATATTCACCCCACGCTATAACTCCCCGGCAACGGCGCCAGAAAAAGGTCTTGATAACCCACAAGTATAGGGGATCAATTGTAGCCTCATTCGATAAGTAAGAGTGTCGAACCCAACGAGGAGCTAAAGGTAGAACAAATATTCCCTCAAGTTCTTTCGACCACCGATACAACTCTACACACGCTTAACGTTTGCTTTACCTAAAACAAGTATGAAACTAGAAGTACTTTGTAGGTGTTGTGGGATAGGCTTGCAAGATAATAAAGAGCACGTAAATAAAAACTAGGGGCTGTTTAGATAAAGACACAATAAAGTAAATATAGCGAGTGTGGAAGAGTGGTGGTAGGAGTTGCGAAATTGTCCCTAAGCAATTGACTACTTTACTAGAGCGATAGCAAGTTTTATGTGGGAGATGCCACTGCTAGCATGTCATCCCTGACTTGGAATTCTATGCACTTATGATTGGAACTATTAGCAAGCATCCGCAACTACTAACGTTCATCAAGGTAAAACCCAACCATAGCATTAAGATATATTGGTCCCCCTTCAATCCCGTATGCATCAATTTCTATGCTAGGTTGAAGCTTCTGTCACTCTTGCCCTCCAATATATAGTCCTATCAACATACAACTAACCCTATGGTGTGATCCACGCGCGCGCTCATATGATGGGCACCAAAGGACAACAACATAACCACAAGCAAATTAAACCAATCATAGAAATTCATCAATCACCGATAGGACAACGAAAATATACTCAGACATCATAGGATGGCAACACATCATTGGATAATAATATGAAGCATAAAGCACCATGTTCAAGTAGAGGGTACAGCGGGTTGCGGGAGAGTGGACCGCTGTAGATAGAGGGGGGAAGGTGATGGAGATGTTGGTGAAGATGGCGGATGTGTTGGTGTAGATTGCAGTGATGATGATGGCCCCCGGTGGCACTCCGGCGCCACCGGAAGCGAGGGGGAGAGAGCCCCCCTTCTTCTTCTTCTTCCTCTCTGGTCCATGATCTCCATGGCGTGGCGTGGCGTGGGAGGGGCGAGAGCCCCTTCGAGATTGGATCTGTCTCTCTGTCTCTCTCTGTTTCTGCGTTCTGGTATTCTGCGCTTTCACCATTTTGTATATATATGGAGATCCGTAACTCCAATTGGATTGAAACCTTCGCCGAGATTTTTTTCCTGAAAATTAGCTTTCTTGCGGCCGAAGAAGAGCAGTAACCTCCTTACGGGTGGCCCATGAGGGGGGCAGGCACGCCCCCTGCCTCGTGGCCACATCGGGCACCGTCTAGCGTTGATTCTTCCTCCCATATTTTCCAAATATTCCAAAAATATGCTTCGTCCATTTTTATCCCGTTTGGACTCCGTTTGATATGGGGTTTCTGCGAAACATAAAACATGCAACAAAGAGGAACTGGCACTGGGCACTGGATCAATATGTTAGTCCCAAAAATAATATAAATAGTTGCCAAAAGTATATGGAAGTCGTAGAATATTGACATGGAACAATCAAAAATTATAGATACGACAGAGACGTATCAACGTGCACACACTCTCCCCCTCTCGTTGCTATGCATCTCCTAGATGGATCTTGCGTGATCGTAGGAATTTTTTTGAAATTGCATGCTACGTTCCCCAACAATTCATATCTAGGAAGGCTAGTTCTAGCAGGTGTTTAAGGATTTTCAGTTTCAAGCTCATCATCAGATTCAACAACATCAAGAAATTTGTTCATCTCTAGCATGCTATGAATGATGCTGTATTACTCTAGCAATTTGTTCATCAAGAAATTCGCCCAGTGGCACATCATTATCATCAAGCAAGGTACTAGCATCATCATAAGCATCATTTATAGTAGAAGTAGCATCATCAATGACTTGCGACATATCGGGATTTATATCATGTGGTGGTGTTGCAAGTTCACTTATAACAGAAGATGAATCTAAAGCAGAACTGGATGGCAGTTCCTTACCTCCCCTCGTCTTAGAGGGATAAATCTTAGTCTTAGCATCCTTCAGATTCTTCATAGTGATAAATTGATAATAATCCCAAGTGACTCAACAAATATAGCTATGCTCCCGGGCAACGGCGCCAGAAAAAGGTCTTGATAACCCACAAGTGTAGGGGATCGCAACAGTTTTCGAGGGTAGAGTATTCAACGCAAATTTATAGATTTGACACAAGGGGAGCCAAAGAATATTTGCAAGTATTAGCAGCTGAGTTGTCAATTCAACCACACCTGGAGATTAATTATCTGGAACAAGTAATCAATAGCAAAACAGTATGATAGTTTTGATAATAGTGATAGCAGCAATGGTAATGGTAACAGTGGTAGCAGTAATTTTGTAGCAAGTGCGACAGTAATGATAGCAGTAGTAACTTAGCAGAAACAATATAAGATAAATTCGTAGGCATTAGATCGGTAATTTGTTGGATGATATTCATCATGTGACAGTCATAACCTAGGGCGATACGACACTAGCACCAGTTCATAAATATAATGTAGGCATGCATTCCGTAAATAGTCATACATGCTTATGGAAAGAACTTGCATGGCATCTTTTGTCCTACCCTCCCATGGAAGCGAGGTCCATATTGGAAACTAAGGGATATTAAGGCCTCCTTTTAATAGAGAACCGGAACAAAGCATTAACACACGGTGAATACATGAACTCCTCAAACTACGGTCATCACCGGGAGTGGTCCCGACTATTGTCACTCTAGGGTTGCGGGATCATAACACGTAGTAGGTGACTATAACTTGCAAAATCCTCGCAAAGTTTTGTTCCATTCCGAGAACTTTAATTTCTGCACAAAAACAACACCATGGTAGTTCTGCTGAAAACAGCGTCAGTCCGGGGTTAGTTTCATTCAAATCATGCAAATTAGAGTCCAAAACAAGAGGAAAAGCGTTAGGAAAAGTAGATACGTTGGAGACGTATCACCCACTTCCTACTGAATCGGCGGAAATTTGTCCTTTTCACCACAGGTGGATCAATACTTTTGACACCCAACCATTTGGTCAACTGTGCATTAAACATGACCTAATATTTTATACAATTGATTTTGTCCAATTTTGGAACAAATATGGTAGGTCCTTCACAAAAAAACTCATTTTGGGCATTCAAAAAATGGAAAATGAATTTCTCGTCCAAAGAAAATGAAAACTCCCTTAGGCACTATTGTTTGCCATTCCAAGATGCACCCTTGTGCACACTATGATATCATTTGAACAAACTACGCCATGAATGTGGCCATAAGATTGATCATTTGACTTGAAAGCCATGAATCTTCACACATGATAGCTCATTTCTGAGAACACTTTTTTAAAAGAATTTTCGTATTACAAATTTATTATTTTGCCTGGTAACTTGGTCACATGTAATGACACAATGCGAAGGTTTTCCAATTTTTTGTTTCTTTTTGAATTTTTTATGCCTGCATGAAAATGAGGTCAAAACAGCGGGAATGATCGTTCCTAGCTAGTGGTTGAATCTTGGAATTTTTTTTGGTTTTTATCTTATTAAATGGATACTTATGTACCTAGAAATGATTTTTGGAAAAAATAAAGAGCAAACTATGAGGCAGCTGTAGTTCAAATTTGATCCGCTTCCTTCTGAATCGGCGGAAATTTGTCTTTTTCACCAGAGGTGGATCAAAGCTTTTGACACCCAACCATTTGGTCAATTGTGCATTAAATATGTCCTACTATTTTATAAAAATTATTTGGTCCAATTTTGCAACAACTATATGGTAGGTCCTTGACAAAAAAACTTAGTTTGGGCACTCGGAAAATGGAAAATGAATTTTTCGTCCAAAGAAGATGAAAAATTCCTTAAGCAACATTGTTTTTCATTCCAAGATGCACCATTTTGCACAATATGAGATAATTTTAACAATCTATGCCATGAATGTGGCCATAAGATTGATTATTTGGCTTCAAAGCCAAGAATCTTCACACTTGATAGCTCATTTCTCAGAACACTTTTTTAAACAGATTGTCGTATTACAAGTTTATTATTTTTCCTCATAACTTGGTCACATATAAAGACACAATGCGAAGTTTTTCCAATTATTTGACTTTTTTTGAATTTTCTATGCCCGTTTCGAAATGCGGTTAAAACGGCGGCATGACCGTTCCTAGCTAGCGGTTGAATCCTATAAAACTTTTGGTATTTCTCTTATTAAATAGATACTTATTTACCTAAAAATGATTATGTTGGAAAAATTCATGAGAAAACTATGAGGCAGCTGCAGTTCAAACTTGACCCACTTCCTACTGAATCGGCGGTAATTTGTCTTTTTCACGAGAGGTGGATCAAAGCTTTTGACACCCAACCATTTGGTCAATTTACATTAAATATGTCCTAATATTTTATAAAAATGATTTGGTCCAATTTTTCAACAAATATTTGGTAGGTTCTTAACAAAAACTCATTTTGGGCACTTGAAAAATGTGAAATGAATTTTTCATGCAAAGATAATGAAAACTTTCTTAAGCAACATTGTTTGCCATTCAGAGATGCAAACTTGTGCAAAATATGATGTCATTTGAAAAGGGAAACATTTAACAACGACGCGTCGGTCCAATGATTCGCCGGCCACACGCGCATCGTGCGATCCAATCTCATCGTGCGTTTGAGACTACGTCTCCCTTGTGTGTGTGTCTCCCTCGTCTTCCTGACTTCAGATCGAGAATCCGATCACACCAGCCGCCGCGCAACCCGGCCCCTCCCTCCCCTGACTCCACGCCGGCAAGCCGCCGCGCGAGAGTTGCAGGGGCACATCGCAGGTCGCCGTCCTAGGAAACGTGGGCAGACACGTGGGGGAGAGTTGTGCACGAGCAGTTGTGAAGAAGGTGGATGCATCTCTCTCTTTTTCATGTGTGCGTGCGAGATGCGGGCTGAGAGATAACCGAAAGAACACAGATCCAACGTCTATGGATGGATGAGTCCAACGGACGTAGGGAGACCGGCGGAGCGACTCGGCCGGTCGACCGGCACAGATCAGCGCCCTTTGAAAAAACTATGCCATTCCAAGATGCACCCTTGTGCAAAAAATACAAGAGAAACAAAAAGAAAAAATACAATTACATAAGCTTTGTTCTCATTGGTTGAAACGTTTGTGCCACGGATCGATGACATGGCACACATCCATCCATCCATCCATATATCCCATTTATCTACAGAAAAAAGGAGAAAAAAAGAAAAAGAAAACCCCACCCGCAGCCCAACTACCCCAAACCCTAACTCCCATCGATCCCCTCTCACACTCTCCCCCGATTCAGATCGATGCCGCGGCCGCATGTCCCCCTCCCCGCCTCCCAACCCCCTCGTCGCCACCTCTCCAACCTCGCTGTCGCCTCCTCCTTCCCCCATAGCACCGCCCAGTCCCTCGTGCTCGGGCCCGACGAGGTCGCGAGCGCGCTGACCGGCATGCCCGTCTTCACCGTATGCAACCAGCCGGCGCTAGGATTTCGGGCTGGCGTCGCCAGCGGCCACTCCGCTCTTCTTCGACAGGATCCGCCACCCTCACCTCACCTCTGTCTCTCAGCCCGCCTCATCGACATGGCACAGCCACGCAACGACAGAGGAGGCTAGGGTTTCTGGTCCATCCCTCTTATTTGCCATGACCCTCTCCCTCCTCCTCACCTTGTCTCTTCTACCTTGCAGATCCACCACGCCATGGGCCAGATCAAGCCCTGATGCCATGGTCTTCCTCTGCCCACTCAAGTGCTACTCAAGGTCAAGCAGCCGACACCATCAAGGTCAGCACCCCCTCTCTTCCTGCGATTTCCCATTCTTCCTTCCATTCCCTTGTCTGACTTGTGTGATTCTCTCATGGTGGATGGGCTGGTCTCCTCTGATGCATGGATGGATGGTTTGGTCGCAGGAACAGTAGGTCTTCTCTTCTCTTCATCAACCAGAGGTACTGTCTTCTCTCATGGATGGATGGGCGTCCATCAATTTAGTCCATCTATTTACGATGGTAGTATGCTGCTGATGATGTTGTTGATGCCATGCTTTTTGTCTTGTCATGCACTGAAATTAAGTGGTAGCATCAGATGCAAATTTCCCATCATCCTTTAGCTGCACTAGTCCTGTGTATTTGGCAGGGAGATGCATATCTATAGCTCTTCCTTTTTTCTGATAATTCACGCATCTGTAGCAGTCACATATCTGTCCTCGTAACATCTGTTTGATCAATGCTGTTTTGTTCTCATATAGAATGTCCATTTGTTCCTGTCTATCATGCCTCGATGAAAAGTTGTAGCCTCCTATGTACCCTTTTCATGACAAAGGTTCAATAATGACCTGAGCATTTTTCCATATCGTGTAATATGCAGACAACAACAGAGCTAGTGATGCTATGTTAAAATTAATGTGTACTTGTCAATTCTAGCTTATATTTGTGTCTTGCGATCCTGTTCTAATTAATGTGTATACTACAAGCCCTTGTTTTCCTATCTAAATGCGTGCACAGAAGTTGAGTTACCTTCTGAAAAATTGTTCGTGCATTTCTCAGTTTCTCAAGTACAAAATAGCTTGCTGGGTGTCCTAGATACAGAAATATACCAAGTGCAAGTGGGTGCTTGTGTTATGCATAGTAGCAGATATGTTTGTGTGAGCTATACAATGGCCTATTTCTTCCTAATGATATGAACACTATCTCATGATCGACCAGGTCCCTGCTCTGTTTCTTCTTCTTTTGCTTCCTGTATGTATGTGTCTGACGACGAAGGTGGTTTCTTCAGAATTGATCGAATCTGACAAAGTTGTTCTGAACATTTCTTGAAACAGGGCGAGGCCGGTGATGTCCGTGCGGTGATGTCCCTGGGGTGGCGCAACCATGCCCGGCGCTTGCCCTGGTCGTCATGGTGGTGCTTCGGTGGCTTCCAGACCCTCTACTGGATGTGGTGATGGTCACACCACAGCCGTGGTGTGGCTGAGCCTCTGCTACGGCTACAACCTCCCTCTGGTGAGCTCCTCCCAGTTCCTTCTTCTCTGATGTAGCTCCTGGATGGCCTTGGCCATGATTTGGGTTGGATATGGGGCTCTACTAGTTGCTGCTAGATGTTGTAACCAAGCATCAACTCCTACTGGAGCTCTCTGGTGATAAATTCACACTACAAAAAAAAATACACTTCCGTGATGATACGTGTTTGTCACAGTAGATCACGTTTTTTATCATGCATGTACATCCATGACAAATTTATGACAGAATCAAGATAGTCATACATGTGCTGTCGTAGAAGTGTTCCATGACATTGCCAAAATTATCATCACGGAAGTGTCCACTTCCATGACGATAAATCGCGCGTCACAGAAGTGCTTTCGTCAAGGGTGACCGACACGTGGCATCCACCGTAACGGAACGCCGTTAAGCTATCGGGTCAGGTTTTGGATCCGATAACCCGTTAACAGCCCCGGCCAATGGGGATTTTCCACGTGTAAAATCATCATTGGCTGGAGGAAACACGTGTCGGCTCATCGTTGGGACAGATGTCATCCACTCATTGGACGGAAGACGCCTATGATACGTCGACACGTGGCACGGCCCAACAGAGGCCCATTCCTGTGAAAAGGCCGGCCCGTTTGACTTGGTCAAATGGTGGCGGGCTGGCCCATGGAAAGCCTGTTAACGGCCTGTTCGCATATAGCCCATTTACAGCCCGCTAACCCAAGGCCCGTTACGCCCTATCCGAATTAGGCCCAGTAGCGTCATCTGGGCCATCCAATATGATTCCAGCCTGTTTTCACTTCTGGCCCATGTATGGCCCATGACGTCTTTCGGCCCATATGAGGCCCTATGTAACTCTTGGCCTATTAACGGCCCGTGGTGAAACTGACCCGTAATGAACAGTTTATCACTTTACACCCATTAGCGGCCCGTGGTGAAACTGGCCTGTAATGAACAGTGTATCACATTATACCCATTAACGGCCCGTTATTTCGTTGGGCCGTTTCCAGCCCATGTTATCTTTCGGCCTTCTCAGAGCCCATTTATTCTTGGGCTCATTTCCAGCATTCGTTTACTTACGACCCGTTACTGTCATTTTCTGCTTGTGGGCCAAATTCAGCCCGTGGTTACAATCGGCCTGTTTGTGGTCCGTTATTAGCCCTTTTCATAGTGTCATCAGATACGGCCTATTAAAGATGGTCCGTTATGGTCGGCCCATGAACGGACGATTCCAACTCTAGCCCGTTTACGGCCATAATGCGGCTTGTTATTGGCCCATGTTTGGCCAATCGATCATACGGCCCGTATAAGGCCCATTGATGATACGGCCCGTAGAAGGCCCATTGTTTCTACGGCCTGTAGAAGGCCCATTGTTTCTACGACCTGTAGAAGGCCTACTGTTTCTACGGCCCATAGAAGGCCCACTGTTTCTACGGCCCGTAGGAGGCCCAGTGTCACTACAGTAAATATTAGCCCATGGTTATTGTGGCTTAGTTTTAAAAAACAGGTTATTGCAGCCACTAGCAAACCGCGGAAAAAGAACTGAACTGACTACAAGCAAACAAATAAACAAGACAGCAAGGAAATAAATAAGCAAGCAACTTATGCTAGGCTATCACGGCTATTACACATATTACATCCACTGGGCATCAAAGTTCGCCACCAGTGCAAATATAGGGAACAAAGCAGCATATAAACGCCGCAGCAAAACAAGTCCAGAACTGAAACCACTTCAGAAGAGTTCAAGAAACAATATCCTGGGTACCCATAATGCTGGCAAGATGCTTAGCAAGCTTATTAACTTTCTCTTGTTTCGCGCTTAAATCCTCCAGCGCTTGCTGTTGCACAAGAAAGTACTCATTTGAATTCTGCAGGGACTTCCTTAGTCCTTCGGCTTCTTGCCGCAGCACAGCTGACTGATGCCTTTCAGCTTGTAGCTGAGACTGAAGAAGCTGAAGTGATTCAGACAGCGAGTTCGAAGAGCTTGTGCCAGCGGTACTGGCCAGTAACTCGAACACTACATCAACGCAGGACTGTGGGGTTTTCTCACTGTCTACAAGATCATTTTTATCACCTTTCTTGGAGACCAAACGGGTTGTCTCACTATCTTGAACCTTATCTGCATTATTTTCTCTACCATTGCATAGTGGGGTGCTCTTCTCCAATATTCTGTTTGCATACTACAAGAGAAACAAGGAGACACATCACATGTTTAGCTTGTAGTATACGAAACTCATTTTGGTAAACCGGTTCAGTAGTAAGGTGGACAGGATAACAGCATGAAACAAACATATATCTATGTACTATGGTCACTGTATTGTCCATATCATTCTAGTTTATGTTCCCTAATCAAGATAGAGACACAGTTCAACTCATATATTTTTAAGACACAGCAACATAGACAGAATATAAGTGTGAGAAACTACACAGCGTTGGCAGCACTTGTAATGTGCATCACATGAGAACATAACTGTTTATACAACTTAAACTGAAATCAACATTGAGCAAGAAGTTAGAACATCAATCCAGTTAAAGAAATAGGTTTAAAACATACCTGTTGCGCCATTGGAGTTTCAATTGGATCCTTCAAATTCGAAAGTAGTTGGTATGAGTAAATACAGTGATGCAACAGCAAAGGAGTATGGACCATAGCTACGGAATCTGACCTGAGAACAGTTGCTCTTCTGCTTTAAACGTGGAGTTTGGGTTAGCTGTGGTGGTCTTCGTGCTTTGGGCACTGCAGTAGCTTTACAAACTGCTCGTGTGGGGGTACTCTGTGGTGGAGATGGTGCTTTGTCAACTATAAGTGGGTTACTATCCGCTGGGGTTGTGGTTAGATGGGTTGTAGCTGGTTCTCTGCCCAACGGTGTAAGTGTGCAATCTGGAAGAGTCTCGATTATTTGTGGTCGGGCTAGTTTGTGGGCCAGTACAACCATGGTTCTATCTGCATCGACGGGTAGCACTGTCTTTTGTGAAGAACGGGTTTTTGCTCCCTTAGATACTACCATCACCCCCTCCAATTCAAATGGCTGATAAACAAGAAAAGAAATTGAACGTACAGACATTGTATGATAGACATATGTGGTAATTCACATATATGTTGTCTAACCAAACAGGACAGCATGACACAATTTCACATATATGATGCCTAACTAAACAGGATAGCATGACACAGCTTTAGATATATGATGGATAACTTAACAGGATATAATGGCATAATTCAACATATGATGAGTACCTAAACAGGATGACATGACAAAACTATATGATGTCTTTCTAAAATAGGTTGGGATGAAATAATTCACATTCATGATGTCTAAGTATACAGGATGGCATGATATAATTGACATAATTGATTCATATACTAAGCAGCTGGCACTCGCATGTATGATCTCTAAACTAAGCAGATATAATTCAATATTGTGCATATGATGTCTAAACTAAGCAATGCAAGACACCATATGCATCATATGAGAAATATAAACATTGCAACTTAGAGCATACACCTCAGGTGGGATATAGGACTGGTCATCTGTCTCTGAATCCTGCTCTGAGGAGCTCCCTGTAACCATCGAGATATATGCTTCAACAGGTACCATTGCCTGCTCTGAAGACCTTGTTTTCACTCCAGATTTTTCCATAACCGGCTCAAATGGCTGATACACATGAAGAGTAGTTCAATATACACAGATTGTCGACAAATGGAATACGTAATGAAAAAAAAAGATGGCATGAGATAATTCACATATATGATGCCTGGCTCCATGGCGGTGCATAATTCACATATATGATAACTGGCTGAAAAACATGGCATTGCATAATTCACATATCTGATATAGAAAGCAAACAGGAGGCATTCACACAAAGCATGTCTAATCTAAGCAGATGGCATGGCAATGCAAGACACCATATGCATGATATGAGCAATATAACCCAGCCAAGTTAGAGCATGCACCTCGGGGGGGGGGGGAATACGACTGGTCATCTCTCTCTGAATCCTCCTCTGAGGAGCTATCTGTAACCAGCAAGAAATTTGCATCGTCAGGTAGCACTGACTGCTCAGAAGACCTTGTTTTCACTCCAGATTTTCCCATGACCGACTCAAATGGCTGATGCACAGGAAGAGTAGATGAATGTATAAACATTGTTGACACATGGAATACATTATGGAAAAAAATATGGCACAATACAATTCACATATACGATGACTGGCTAAACAGGATGGCATTGCATGATTCACGTATATGATGCCTGGCTAAAGAAGATGACATTGCATAATTCCCATATACTCCCTCCGTTCCTAAATATTTGTCTTTTTAGAAATTTCAAATGGACTACCACATACGGATGTATATAGACATATTTTAGAGTGTAGATTCACTCATTTTGTTCCGTATGTAGTCACTTGTTGAAATCTCTAAAAAGACAAATATTTAGGAATGGTGGGAGTATGATATAGAAACCAAACAGGTGGCATTCACACAAAGAAAATCTAAACTAAGCTGATGACATATAAGATGTATAATGTAAGCAACGCAAGGCGCCATATGCATGATATGACCAACATCAGCATGCCAGGTTAGAGCAAACACCTCAGGTGGTAAACAGGCGTGGTCGGCTCCTTCTGAATCTCCATCTGAACAGTTATCTTCCTCTGGAATACAATCTGAAAATGCAGGAGGGGGGCCACTTCGCCCACCATGGAGCGGCGTCTGCATGACATTATATTCGCACGCAACGGTCTTCTCTTTTTCTCTACATGTTCAGTACGATTGTGTACAATATCTGACATGCATAATAAAAAAAATAGTTAGATTTTGTAAGGCCTAAGGGGTGCATGCAAAAATCAAGACTGATGGTAGCAAACGAGTGGATGGATCCAAAACTAATGATAGCAGGTAGATTATAGCTTCAGTTTAAAAAGATAGACAATGGATCATCTATTGTTTGTTGCCCACCCAACATGAACCACATAGAAGACCCCAGATGAACCAGATAGTAGACAGATACTATTCGTTGCTGGCTCGATATGAGACCCATAGGCAATTCAAAACTCAAGATTAAACGATAAAGTAGCAGGTAATAATAACCGATGTATAACGTAAGCAAACACGAAAGACTGCGACCTCTCTTCCGGAACTGTGTAGTCCTCAGGTTCATCTGCTCAGTCGATGATGGTAATGCAGTTGGCGTGGCTGCCGACAACGGGGAAGATGATCTGAGGTGGCGAAAGGAAGTCTGTAGGGGGGATCTCTGCTGCAGTGAACGCTTCTGTCAATGGTGCACCTCAGGTGGGGGTGGAGGACGGCACGGCAGGAGCAGGACATAACACACAGAGTTTTCTTTGACGCCTATCTGAAAATGAAGTAAATCTGTAAGGGCTCCTTAGAATGGGAGGATTCTATAAACGCAGGGACAGGAAAAACACAGGAATAGGATAGGAATGCACGTGCAAAACAGAGCATTTGGAAACATAGGATTTCAGTCAACCTGGGTGTTTGGCTCACATGAATTGGAAGAACAGAGGAATGGAGAAACAAAGTGATGCGACGAGTGTACAACCTCTTTGGCATAGCCTTGTGGACCTCAGCATCATTGGGTTGGACGTGGAGGATGGTGATGATGCTGGTGTGACTGTCGGAGGCGGGGAAGAAGATCCGAGGCCTCTGGAAATGGCGCCGAGGGTACTGCTCCGCTGTGATGGACGGTTCCGTTGTTGGAGCGGCTCCGCTAAGGTGTACGGCGACGAGGCTGAAGCATGACAAGACAGACAACGTTAATCTGAAGTGGGACCCTAATATCATCTGCAATAGATGATGTAAAATACATCACCAAAAAGTGCTAGATGTAAAACGCATCAGCCGTGCCACGGCCGCTCTGACAGATGCTGTAAGTACTGTTCACTCTGAACTTAACTGAAGAAAATGAACTTCACAGTCGAAACTGAATTTTACTATCGAAACTGATTGAACTAGTAACAGAGCATTGCAATAGATGTTTAGGGCGTTCGAGCACTAGTAGCAGAGAAGCAGTGATCTAAATCAGCAGACGTTCAAGCAGGGAACGCACTAGCAGAGAGCAAGTCGTGCAGTAGCACCGCGAGCGAGTGCTAAAGTAGCAACTCCTGTAGCTGCCGGAGGTCGTGCAGCAGCAGCAGCAGCAGCGCAAGCGAGAGCAAGAGCAGAGCAGCAGCACGAACGAAAGCAGGAGCAGTGCAGCAGCGCGACTGACAACAAGAACAGAGCCGCAGCGCGAGCGAGAGCCGGAGCAGCTGCAGCTAGTGCCGTTGTGGAAGTCGCCGCCGAGGAAGCAACGACATGGGCGAGAGACGCCGTGGATGATGTGGCCGGCGACGGCACCATCGATGGAGACATGCCATGTCTGCTCGGTATCGAGCACCGGCAGCCCCGTGAGATCGAATAAAAGATAAAATGCAGCGGTGAGTGCAGAACCTCCTTGGTGGCGCCGAGTTGGCCTCGGCTTCATCGGAGGAATTGGTGAGGGTGCTGCGGTTCCAGTGGGGCAGGTCAAGACGGCGCTGTGGGGATTGAGGTGGCGCGATAGACGAGGCGAACGTCGGGGCAGCTCCTTGGAGGTGGAGGACGGGGCGGCTGATCCGGCGGGACGACGAGATCGACAACGGATCCTCATCCGGTGGGTGGATGAGGGACGGCGAGCTGTTGCGGTGGACGACGTAGTCGGGGAAGAGTCTCCGGCTGGGCGGCGGTCGGGAGGCTGACGGAGGAGCGTGGGGTTTCGCGGGTTTTGCCGGCCTCGGTGTATGAATGTGGGGGCGAAGGGGGAGGGGGGAGCCAAGCTTAGGGACGCGCTTGTCTGAAATGTAGGGTAAGTTACCAGCGTACCCCCACCGGTTTTGACACCGCGACGTGGAGCTTCATTTCCGGCTGAGGGGTAGAAGGGGGATTTCGTGTGTCTGGGCTGCGGGAGCGATTTCGGATGAGGAGGGAGTTCTCGCGCGCGTCCAAATTTCGGGATAACAAGGCGCGGCGTGGGTTGAAGAAGCAGGAGTTTCAAAGCAGGTGAGACAAAAGGTACTCGAGCTTGAAAATTTCGGAATTACAAGGTGCGGATTCCTTGTTCGGCAGAACAAACTTAATGTGTAAAAAAACAATTCATACAAGACACAAGAGAGTCATGTCCCCTTTTACTATATTGCTATAGATGCCATTGAAAAAACTACAAGAAAAATGTAAAAAAATCGGGAGAACAAGATTACCCTGCACAGTACCAAATCGATTCGCACTTCCCTCAACAACAACAAAAAAAAATCAGTTCCCACCAAAGAAAGAGTAATGTCCCTTTTTATATGATTATAGATGCCATGATCTAGAATTTCAATTTTTGAATCCACGTTATGTTGAATTCGAATATATCGTTAGGTGACCTTGCGGTTTATAATTGATGTAGTCGTACATTTTGATCTTCCATCATATACGAACATTTTACTCCACCATGTGAACATATATATTGTCGTCTACCATATGGACTAAATTTGAATCAATTTTACTTATTTGAATACGATTGTTGTCAAGTTATACAATAATTTAAATATTATCTTGATAACAAAAAACATACATATAGCAGTAATCATATTTCACTATGAACTACATGTACCATACGCTCTCCAATTCAAATATTTGTATCCATTTTATGTTGAATTCAAATCATAGTACATTATTGATCTAGGTAGCGAGATGTTTGGGATAATCAAAACCCTGTTTTCATACGTATAATTTTTGGCTGAATTGGGACAAGTTTTTGGTATAAGCCTCTTGCAAAACCGGAGATTCTCTCAACAAGCCTCGTGGTTCCGAGAGGGAACGTGTCACCTTTGTGTGCGAAACGATCTATGCTGCCTCCCCCTGATTTTATTTACAGAGGAAACATAGAACTATATGAGCGCCCTGTTAAATTTTGGAATTATTTCGGGTTCATTTGGCCTTTTTATACATTAATTGAGTTTCTGGACTTTTAATGTGCATAATCTAAATATGAATTGCATGCACATGCTCCGGTGCACCAAAGTGGGTTGAAAAATCACATGTGTGTCCTTGGTTGAATTTCTAGGTCCCATGGAAGAAATGAGAATGAAATTCAAACATCTGGGCGTCATGACTCGGTCGAGAACATCGAGAAACTTTGATTTTAAATTCATGTAAATCCAAAACTCGCCTAGAAATCATGAAACTTGACATGGTGTCATGTCATGGCACTAACATGTTGTGGTAAAAAATTGGGCCGATTTGGAAGCTCGTGGTTCTAAGAGGGAACGTCCCACCTTTGAGTGTGAAACGATATACGCTGCCCCCTTGAGTTTCTTAACAAAGGCAACATAGAACTACATTAGTGCCCTGTTAAATTTTGGAATTATTCCGGGTTCATTTGTCGTTTTTTATACATTAATTGAGTTTCTGGTCATTTAATGTGCACAAGTCAAATTTGAACGACAAGCACATGCTCTCGTGCACCAAAGTTAGTTGAAAAATCACATTTGTGTCCTCGGGTGAATTTCTAGGTCCCATGCAAGAAATGAGAATAAAATTAAAACATCTGGGCATCGTGGCTCGGCCGAGAACATTGAGAAACTTGGTTTTAAAATTCTTGTAAATCCAAAACATGTCTGAAAATCATGAAACTTGGCATGCATGTCATGTCATGGTACTACCATGTTGTGGTAAAAAAATTGGCCGAATAGGAACAGATTTTGGTATAAGCTTCTTGCAAACCGAAGCTTCTCTCAAGAAGGCTCGTGGTTCTGAGAGGGAATGTGCCATCTTTGAGTGCGAAGCGATATACGTTGTCCCCCTTGAGTTTCTTTACAAAGGCAACATAGAACTACATTAGTGCCCTGTTAAATTTTGGAATTATCCTGGCTTCGTTTGGCCTTATTTACACATTAATTGAGTTTTTGGTCATTTAATGTGCATAATTCAAATTTGAACTACAAGCACATGCTCCAGTGCACCAAAGTTGGTTGAAAAATCACATTTGTGTCCTCGGGTGAATTTCTACTCCCTCCTTCCATCTATATAGGTCCTAATGCGTTTTTCGAGGCTAACTTTGACCAAACGTTAGAGCAATAATATATGACATGCAACTTACACAAAGCATACCTTCAAATTTGTATGTCAAAGGAGCTTCAAATAATATAATTTTCATAGTATACATCTCATGTGCTATTAATCTTGTCAATAGTCAAAGGCTGTCTTGAAAAACACATTAGGCCCTATATAGATGGAAGGAGGGAGTAGGTCCCATGCAAAAAATGAGAATAAAATTCAAACATCTGGGCATCGTGGCTCGGTCGAGAACATTGAGAAACTTGGTTTTAAAATCATGAAACTTGGCATGGTGTCATGTCATGGTAGTACCATGCCGTGGTAAAAAAAATTGGCCGAATAGGAACAAATTTTGGTATAAGCTTCTTGCAAATCGGACCTTCTCTCAAGAAGGCTCGTGGTTCTGGGAGGGAACGTGTCACCTTTGTGTGTATAATTCAAATTTGAAATACAAGCACATGTTCCAGTGCACCAAAGTTGGTTGACAAATCACATGTGTGTCCTCGGGTAAATTTCTAGGTTCCATGCAAGAAATGGGAATGAAATTCAAAATTCTGGGCGTCGTGGCTGGGTTGGAAACATTGAGAAACTTAGTTTTTTAATTCCTATAAATCCAAAACATGCATGAAAATAATGAAACTTGGCTTGGTGCCATGACATAGCACCAACATGTTGTGGTAAATTTGCAGTCCGATTTGGGAAGGCGCACACATTAATCAACAAAGTCATTTTGGAACAAGTGCTGTCACGTTACAATCGGAAACACAAGTATTATTGAAACTGTGGGCGTTCTACTTACTAGTACCATTTACGTGCCGCCACGCGTCCCCATTTTTTATTAGCTAGGAGGCGCCGTGCAGGGTAGCTATTTGAGTACGAGAGGCGTGCGATCAGACCCTTGCGCGTGCTTATCGCGAGGAGAGCCCTTTGACCTTCATCTGCAGTCCACCTTCTCCCAAGGTCTCCATTAATGGCGCCCGAGCCTCTGTTTAATGGCGTGGCTATGTCTCACTCGACTGAGATTTAAGAGAGAAAAAGGAAAATCTGAAAGCACGGATCTTGATGTAAGATCCGACAGACCTATATAGCATCTACTGCGACTTATAACAAGACTGATGAATATATAAGGATGATTAATTTTTTTTATCAAAGAAGGGCTTGCCCCTTCCGATTTTCATTACTGAAAACCACCACAATTCACAAGAAGTTCAGCACAACTCCAGCCTAACACGAAGGACTAAAAGCTACCAGATTGAAATCGCAACATCCCAAGAGGCCAACAAAGGCCAAACATCCGCGCTAGAACCCAACATTTCACAACCGACGACACAATCCACATCCTAAACCGATTATTACATCAAAAGAAATTAGGAAACTGAAGGAGGCCCAGCAGCAACTAGAAGAACAGCAACGCCAGGGTCGCCACAGCAAGAGTTTTCTTCATTCCAGCCTCGCAACATTGATCTTCCATAGAAAGATAAGGATGATTAATTGTCTTACATAATTAGAAAGATAATTAAAAAAGCCACATCCGGCTATGCCCGAAATAGACAAGGGCAAAAGAAGAAGGAAGACAAGGATCTGGCTCGCTCATCTCTACTTTCTTGATGTGTTGCTGCAGGCCGCGGGAACTAGTATCCGCGGCAAGCGGCGATGAGCTCTTTCGTGTCTTGAACACGCTGCTTGAGAACATCGATGGATTCCTCCACCAGCCTTTGGCGCTCGTTGCGGAGCATGTCATTCTCGTCCATAAGTTTCTTGACGATGACGCCGGTCCTCTTCAACAAGGCACTGGTCTCCTCCTGCTGGTCTGCACTTCGGACGATCTTCTCCCTCAGCAGGTCGCGCTCGGCCCGGAGCCTCTCATTGCCCTCCCTTAGTTGTCGGATGACGCCAGTAGCCTGTTCAAACGAGGCTTTCATGTCGTCCTGCAACCTTGCCCAGCCGGAGATCTGATCCATCTGGCTATGGACGATCACATGCATGCGCCTGTAACAGTCGTCGCCTGCCCGCGAGAAATTTTCCCAGGCCACCGCGGCGTGGCGGGACATCTCTGCTGCATTCGTGGCTCGGCGGGACATCTTTGCTGCTTCCGCGGCGCGGCCGGACCAGTCTGCTGCATCGACGGTGCGGTGGGACCTCCGTGCTGCTTCAGCGGCGCGGCGGGACCTCTGTGCTGCTACTTCTGCGCGGCGGGACATGTCGGTTGCTCTCGCAGCGAGGTGGGACATCTCTCGTGCTTCCGCTTCCATGCTCGCCTCTCCCTGGTGGCAATCTCTCGACCCAGAACTCACGCTGGCCATGGCAGACGCAAGGGAAAGATGCTGAATGACTTGTTTTTTTTGTGGATGAGGAGTTGAGGAGGAATGTGTAGTAGGTTCTGTCTACCATCTTCTGCACATTCTTTGAACAATCAAAATAAGTTGTCAATGGAAATAAGCTGTCAACTATTTTGAAATGAATAATATAAATTAGTTAATTATTAACTATGTTTGAGAAACTCACATAGCGGTAGAACTGGAGGCGTATCAACAAGGACCCAAATGTCCATATTGCTGGGGAACGTACTAATTTCAAAAAGTTTCCTACGCACACGCAAGATCATGGTGATGCATAGCAACGAGATGGGAGAGTGTGTCCACATACCCTCGTAGACCGAAAGCGGAAGCGTTAGAACAACGCGGTTGATGTAGTCGTACGTCTTCACGATCCGACCGATCCAAGTACCGAACGTACGGCACCTCTGAGTTCAGCACACGTTCAGCTCGATGACGTCCCGCGAACTCCGATCCAGTAGAGCTTCACGGGAGAGTTCCATCAGCACGACGGCGTCGTGACGGTGATGATGATGCTACCGACGCAGGGCTTCGCCTAAGCACTGCTACGATATGATCGAGGTGGAATATGGTGGGGGGCACCGCACACGGCTAAGAGATTAAGAGATCAATTGTTGTGTCTATGGGGTGCCCCCTGGCCACGTATATAAAGGAGTGGAGGAGGGGGGAGAGGGCCGGCCCCTATGGCGCGCCCTGGAGGAGTCCTACTCCCACCGGGAGTAGGATTCCCCCACCTCCAAGTAGTAGGAGTAGGAGTCAAGGAAAGGGAAGAGAGAAGAGAAGGAAGGAGGGGGCACAGCCCCTCCCCCTAGTCCAATTCGTACTAGGCCTTGGGGGGCGCGCAACCTCTCTTCTCTCTTTCCCCTAAAGCCCCATAAGGCCCATATACTCCCCGACGAATTCCCATAACTCTCCGGTACTCCGAAAAATACCCGAATCACTCGGAACCTTTCCGATGTCCGAATATAGTCGTCCAATATATCGATCTTTACGTCTCGACCATTTCGAGACTCCTCGTCAGGTCCCTGATTTCATCCGGGACTCCGAACTACCTTCGGTACATCAAAACACATAAACTCATAATACTGATCGTCACAGAACTTTAAGCGTGCGGACCCTACGGGTTCGAGAACTATGTAGACATGACCGAGACACGTCTCCGATCAATAACCCATAGCGGAACCTGGATGCTCATATTGGCTCCCACATATTCTACGAAGATCTTTCTCGGTCAAACCGCATAATAACATACGTTGTTCCCTTTGTCATCGGTATGTTACTTGCCCGAGATTCGATCGTCGGTATCTCACTACCTAGTTCAATCTCGTTACCGGCAAGTCTCTTTACTCGTTCCGTAATGCATCATCCCGCAACTAACTCATTAGTCACATTGCTTGCAAGGCTTATAGTGATGTGCATTACCGAGAGGGCCCAGAGATACCTCTCCGACAATCGGAGTGACAAATCCTAATCTCGAAATACGCCAACCCAACAAGTACCTTCGGAGACACCTGTAGAGCACCTTTATAATCACCCATTTACGTTGTGACGTTTGGTAGCACACAAAGTGTTCCTCCAATAAACGGGAGTTGCATAATCTCATAGTCATAGGAACATGTATAAGTCATGAAGAAAGCAATAGCAACATACTAAACGATCAAGTGCTAAGCTAACGGAATGGGTCAAGTCAATCACATCATTCTCCTAATGATGTGATCCCGTTAATCAAATGACAACTCATGTCTATGGTTAGGAAACTTAACCATCTTTGATTCAACGAGCTAGTCAAGTAGAGGCATACTAGTGAAACTGTGTTTGTCTATGTATTCACACATGTATTATGTTTCCGGTTAATACAATTCTAGCATGAATAATAAACATTTGTCATGAAATAAGGAAATAAATAATAACTTTATTATTGCCTCTAGGCATATTTCCTTCAGTCTCCAGCTTGCACTAGAGTCAATAATCTAGATCACATCACCATGTGATTAACATTAGTAGTTCACATCATCATGTGATTAACACCCATAGTTCACATCGCCATGTGACCCACACCAAAAGGGTTTACTAGAGTCAATAATCTAGTTCACATCGCTATGTGATTAACACCCAAAGAGTACTAAGGTGTGATTATGTTTTGCTTGTGAGAGAAGTTTAGTCAACGGGTCTGCCACATTCAAATCCGTATGTATTTTGCAAATTTCTATGTCAACAATGCTCTGCACGGAGCTACTCTAGCTAATTGCTCCCACTTTCAATATGTATCCAGATTGAGACTTAGAGTCATCTGGATCAGTGTCAAAACATGCATCGACGCAACCCTTTACGACGAACCTTTTGTCACCTCCATAATCGAGAAACATATCCTTATTCCACTGAGGATAATTTTGACCGCTGTCCAGTGATCTACTCCTAGATCACTATTGTACTCCCTTGCTAAACACAGTGTAGGGTATACAATAGATCCGGTACACAGTATGGCATACTTTATAGAACCTATGGCTGAGGCATAGGGAATGACTTTCATTCTCTTTCTATCTTCTGCCGTGGTCGGGCTTTGAGTCTTACTCAATTTCACACCTTGTAACACAGGCAAGAACTCCTTCTTTGACTGTTCCATTTTGAACTACTTCAAAATTTTGTCAAGGTATGTACTCATTGAAAAAACTTATCAAGCGTCTTGATCTATCTCTATAGATCTTGATGCTTAATATGTAACCAGCTTCAGCGAGGTCTTTCTTTGAAAAAACTCCTTTCAAATACTCCTTTATGCTTTCCAGAAAATTCTACATCATTTCCGATCAACAATATGTCATTCACATATACTTATCAGAAAGGCTGTAGTGCTCCCACTCACTTTCTTGTAAATACAGGCTTCACCGCTAGTCTCTATAAAACTATATGATTTGATCACACTATCAAAACGTACATTCCAACTCCGAGATGCTTGCACCAGTCCATAAATGGATCACTGGTGCTTACACACTTTGTTAGCATCTTTTGGATTGACAAAACCTTCTGGTTGCATCATATACAACTCTTCTTTTAGAAATCCATTAAGGAATGCAGTTTTGATATCCATTTGGCAAATTTCATAAAATGCGGCAATTGCTAACATGATTCGGACAGATTTAAGCATCGCTACGAGTGAGAAAATCTCATCATAGTCAACACATTGAACTTTGTCAAAACCTTTTTCGACAAGTCTAGCTTTGTAGATAGTAACATTACTATCAGCGTCCGTCTTCCTCTTGAAGATCCATTTATTTTCTATGCCTTGCCGATCATCGGGCAAGTCAACCAAAGTCCACACTTTGTTCTCATACATGGATCTCATATCAGATTTCATGGCCTCAAGCCATTTCGCGGAATCTGGGCTCATCATCTCTTCCTCATAGTTCGTAGGTTCGTCATGGTCAAGTAACATGACCTCCAGAACAGGATTACCGTACCACTCTGGTGCGGATCTCACTCTGGTTGACCTACGAGGTTCGGTAGTAACTTGATCTGAAGTTACATGATCATCATCATTAGCTTCCTCACTAATTGGTGTAGGAGTCATAGGAACAGATTTCTGTGATGAACTACTTTCCAATAAGGGAGCAGGTACGGTTACCTCATCAAGTTCTACTTTCCTCCCACTCACTTCTTTCGAGAGAACCTCCTTCTCTAGAAAGGATCCATTCTTAGCAACGAATGTCTTGCCTTCGGATCTGTGATGGAAGGTGTACCCAACTGTTTCCTTTGGGTATCCTATGAAGACACATTTCTCCGATTTTGGGTTTGAGCTTATCAGGATGAAACTTTTTCACATAAGCATCGCAACCCTAAACTTTAAGAAACGACAACTTTGGTTTCTTGCCAAACCATAGTTCATATTGTGTCGTCTCAACGGATTTAGATGGTGCCCTATTTAACGTGAATGTAGCTGTCTCTAATGCATAACCCCAAAACGATAGTGGTATATTGGTAAGAGACATCATAGATCACACCATATCTAATAAAGTACGGTTACGACGTTCGGACACACCATTACACTGTGGTGTTCCAGGTGGCGTGAGTAGTGAAACTATTTCACATTGTTTTAACTGAAGACCAAACTCGTAACTCAAATATTCTCCTCCACGATCAGATCGTAGAAACTTTATTTTCTTGTTACGATGATTTTCCACTTCACTCTGAAATTCTTTGAACTTTTCAAGTGTTTCAGACTTGTGTTTCATCAAATAGATATACACATATCTGCTCAAATCATCTGTGAAGGTCAGAAAACAATGATACCCGCCGTGAGTCTCAACACTCATTGGACCATATACATCGGTATGTATTATTTCCAATAAGTCAGTGGCTCACTCCATTGTTCCGGAGAACGGAGTCTTAGTCATCTTGCCCATGAGGCATGGTTCTCAAGCGTCAAAATGATTCATAATCAAGTAATTCCAAAAGCCCATCAGTATGGAGTTTCTTCATGCGCTTTACACCAATATGACCTAAACGGCAGCACCACAAATAAGTTGCACTATCATTATTAACTTTGTATCTTTTGGCTTCAATATTATGAATATGTGTATCACTACGATCGAGATCCAACAAACCATTTTCATTGGGTGTATGACCATAGAAGGTTTTATTCATGTAAACAGAACAACAATTATTCTCTAACTTAAATGAATAACCGTATTGCAATAAACATGATCAAATCATATTCATGCTAATTGCAAACACCTAATAACACGTATTTAGGTTCAACACTAATCCCGAAAGTATAGGGAGTGTGCAATGATGATCATATCAATCTTGGAACCACTTCCAACACACATTGTCACTTCACCCTTAACTAGTCTCTATTCATTCTGCAACTCCCGTTTCGAGTTACTAATCTTAGCAACTGAACTAGTATCAAATACTGAGGGGTTGCTATAAACACTAGTAAAGTACACATCAATAACATGTATATCAAATATACCTTTGTTCACTTTGCCATCCTTCTTATCCGCCAAATACTTGGGGTAGTTCCGCTTCGAGTGACCAGTCCCTTTGCAGTAGAAACACTTAGTCTCAAGCTTAGATCTAGACTTGGGCTTCTTCACTTGAGCAGCAACTTGCTTGCCGTTCTTCTTGAAGTTCCCCTTCTTCCCTTTGCCCTTTTTCTTGAAACTAGTGGTCTTGTTAACCATCAATACTTGATGTTTTTCTTGATTTCTACCTTCGTCGATTTCAGCATCACGAAGAGCTTGGGAATCGTTTCCGTTATCCCTTGCATATTATAGTTCATCACAAAGTTCTAGCAACTTGGTTATAGTGACTAGAGAACTCTTTCAATCACTATCTTATCTGGAAGATTAACTCCCACTTGATTCAAGTGATTGTAGTACTCAGACAATTTGAGCATATGCTTACTGGTTGAGCTATTCTCCTCCATCTTGTAGGCAAAGTAATGTCAGAGGTCTCATACCTCTCGACACGGGCATGAGTATGAAATACCATATTCAACTCTTGGAACATCTTATATGCTCCGTGGCGTTCAAAACATTTTTGAAGTCCCGGTTCTAAGCCGTAAAGCATGGTGCACTTAACTATCAAGTAGTCATCATACCGAGCTTTTGTCAAGACGTTCATAACGTCTGCATCTGCTCCTGCAATAGGTCTGTCACCTAGCGGTGCATTAAGGACATAATTCTTCTATGCGGCAATGAGGATAAACCTCAGATCACGGACCAAGTCCGCATCATTGCTACTATCATCTTTCAACATATTTTTCTCTAGGAAGATATCAAAATAATAACGGGGAGCAACATCGCGAGCTATTGATCTACAACATAGTTATGCAAAAACTATCAGGACTAAGTTCATGATAAATTAAAGTTCAATTAATCATATTACTTAAGAACTCCCACTTAGACAGACATCCCTCTAATCATCTAAGTGATCACGTGATCCAATCAACTAAACCATGCTCGAGCATCACGTGAGATGGAGTAGTTTTCAATGGTGAACATCACTATGTTGATCATATCTACTATATGATTCCCGCTCGACCTTTCGGTCTCAGTGTTCCGAGGCCATATCTGCATATGCTAGGCTCGTCAAGTTTAACCTGAGTACTCCGCGTGTGCAACTGTTTTGCACCCGTTGTATTTGAACGTAGAGCTTATCACACCCGATCATCACGTGGTGTCTCAGCATGAAGAACTTCCGCAATGGTGCATACTCAGGGAGAACACTTATACCTTGAAATTTAGTGAGAGATCATCTTATAATGCTACCGTCGATCTAAGCAATATAAGATGCATAAAAGATAAACATCACATGCAATCAATATAAGTGATATGATATGGTCATCATCATCTTGTGCTTGTGATACCCATCTCCGAAGCACCGTCATGATCACCATCGTCACCGGCGCGGCACCTTGATCTCCATCGTAGCATCATTGTCGTCTGATGTCTACTACGAAACCTTCTTCTTGTAGACTTTGTTGGGCCTCCAAGTGCAGAGGTTTGTAGGACAGTAGCAAATTTCCCTCAAGTGGATGACCTAAGGTTTATCAATCCGTGGGAGGCGTAGGATGAAGATGGTCTCTCTCAAGCAACCCTGCAACCAAATAACAAAGAGTCTCTTGTGTCTCCAACACACCCAATACAATGGTAAATTGTATAGGTGCACTAGTTCGGCGAAGAGATGGTGATACAAGTGCAATATGGATGATAGATATGAGTATTTGTAATCTGAAAATATAAAAACAGCAAGGTAGCAAGTGGTAAAAGTGAGCGTAAACGATATTGCGATGCTAGGGAACAAGGCCTAGGGTTCATACTTTCACTAGTGCAAGTTCTCTCAACAATAATAAAATAATTGGATCATATAACTATCCCTCAACATGCAACAAAGAGTCACTCCAAAGTCACTAATAGCGGAGAACAAACGAAGAGATTATTGTAGGGTACGAAACCACCTCAAAGTTATTCTTTCGGATCGATCTATTCAAGAGTTCGTACTAGAATAACACCTTAAGACACAAATCAACCAAAACCCTAATGTCACCTAGATACTCCAATGTCACCTCAAGTATCCGTGGGTATGATTATACGGTATGCATCACACAATCTCAGATTCATCTATTCAACCAACACAAAGAACTTCAAAGAGTGCCCCAAAGTTTCTACCGGAGAGTCAAGACGAAAACGTGTGCCAACCCCTATGCATAAGTTCACAAGGTCACTGAACCCGCAAGTTGATCACCAAAACATACATCAAGTAGATCACGTGAATATCCCATTGTCACCGCTTAAAGACTCAATCTGATAAGATAACTTCAAAGGGAAAACTCAATCCATTACAAGAGAGTAGAGGGGGAGAAACATCATAAGATCCAACTATAATAACAAAGCTCGCGATACATCAAGATCGTGCCGAATCAAGAACACGAGAGAGAGAGATCAAACACATAGCTACTGGTACATACCCTCAGCCCCGAGCGTGAACTACTCCCTCCTCGTCATGGAGAGCGCCGGGATGATGAAGATGGCCACCAGCGAGGGATCCCCCCTCCGGCAGGGTGCCGGAACAGGGTCCCGATTGGCTTTTGGTGGCTACAGAGGCTTGCAGCGGCGGAACTCCCGATCTATTCTGCTCCCTGATGGTTTTAGGGTATATTGGTATATATATGAGGAAGAAATACGTCAGGGGAGCCACGAGGGGCCCAGAAGGGTGGAGGGCGCGCCTCCCTGCCTCGTGCCTTCCTCGTTGAGTCCCTGACGTGCACTCCAAGTCTCCCGTATTGCTTTCTTTCCAAAAATAACTTTTCCGAAGGTTTCATTCCGTTTGGACTCCGTTTGATATTCCTTTTCTGCGAAACACTAAAACAAGGGAAAAATAGAAACTGGCACTGGGCTCTGGGTTAATAGGTTAGTCCCAAAAATAATATAAAGTGCATAATAAAGCCCATAAACATCCAAAACAGATAATATAATAGCATGGAACAATCAAAAATTACAGATACGTTGGAGACGTATCAGCATCCCCAAGCTTAATTCCTGCTCGTCCTCGAGTAGGTAAATGATAAAAACAAATTTTTTGATGTGGAATGCTACTTGGCATAATTTCAATGTGATTCTTCTTAATTGTGGTATGAATATTCAGATCCGAAAGATTCAAGATAAAAGTTCATATTGACATAAAAGTAATAATACTTCAAGCATACTAACTAAGCAATTATGTCCTCTCAAAATAACATGGCCAAAGAAAGTTCATCCCTACAAAATCATATAGTTTAGTCATGCTCCATTTTCGTCACACAAGAATGCTCTCATCATGCACAACCCCGATGACAAGCCAAGCAATTGTTTCATACTTTAGTAATCTCAAACCTTTTCAACCTTCACGCAATACATGAGCGTGAGCCATGGATATAGCACTATGGGTGGAATAGAATATAATTATGGGGGTTATGTGGAGAAGACAAAAAAGGAGAAAGTCTCGCATCAACGCGGCTAATCAATGAGCTATGGAGATGCCCATCGATTGATGTTAATGCAAGGAGTAGGGATTGCCATGCAATGGATGCACTAGAGCTATACATGTATGAAAGCTCAACAAAAGAAACTAAGTGGGTGTGCATCCAACTTGCTTGCTCACGAAGACCTAGGGCATTTGAGGAAGCCCATTGTTGGAATATACAAGCCAAGTTCTATAATGAAAAATTCCCACTGGTATATGAAAGTGACAAAACAAGAGACCCTCTATCATGAAGATTATGGTGCTACTTTGAAGCACAAGTGTGGTAAAAGGATAGTAACATTGTCCCTTCTCTCTTTTTCTCTCTTTTTTTGGGGCCCTCTCTTTTTTTATGGCCTTTCTATTTCCCTTTTTTTATTCCTCACTTGGGACAATGCTCTAAAAAATGATGATCATCACACTTCTATTTATTTACAACTCAATGATTACAACTCGATACTAGAACAAAGTATGACTCTATATGAATGCCTCCGGCAGTGTACCGGGATATGCAATGAACCAAGAGTGACATGTATGAAAGAATTATGAATGGTGGCTTTGCCACAAATATGATGTCAACTACATGATCATGCAAAGCAATATGACAATGATGAACGTGTCATGATAAACGGAACGGTGGAAAGTTGCATGGCAATATATCTTGGAATGGCTATGGAAATGCCATAATAGGTAGGTATGGTGGCTGTTTTGAGGAAGATATAAGGAGGTTTATGTGTGAAAGAGCGTATCATATCATGGGGTTTGGATGCACCGGCGAAGTTTGCACCAACTCTCAATGTGAGAAAGGGCAATGCACGGTACCGAAGAGGCTAGCAATGATGGAAGGGTAAGAGTGCGTATAATCCATGGACTCAACATTAGTCATAAAGAACTCACATACTTATTGCAAAAATCTACAAGTCATCAAAAACCAAGCACTACGCGCATGCTCCTAGGGGGATAGATTGGTAGGAAAAGACCATCGCTCGTCCCCAACTGCCACTCATATGGAGGACAATCAAAGAACACCTCATGTTTCAAATTTGTTACATAAGGTTTACCATACGTGCATGCTACGGGACTTGCAAACTTCAACACAAGTATTTCTCAAATTCACAACTACTCAACTAGCACACACTACAAAAAAATACACTTCCGTGATGATACGTGTTTGTCACAGTAGGTCGCGTTTTCTGTCATGCATGTACATCCATGATAAATTTATGACAGAATCAAGATAGTCATACTTGTGCTGTCGTAGAAGTGTTCCATGACATTGCCAAAATTATCATCACGGAAGTGTCCACTTGCATGACGATAAATCACGCGTCACATATGTGCTTTCGTCAAGGGTGACCGACACGTGGCATCCACCGTAACGGAACGCCGTTAAGCTATCGGGTCAGATTTTGGATCCGATAACCCATTAACAGCCACGACCAATGCCGATTTTCCATGTGTAAAATTCTCATTGGCTGACGGATCCACGCGTCAGCTCCGCGTTGGCATAGGTGTCACTCATCCAACGGTCGAGATGGGCCTATGATATGTTGACACGTGGACCGGCCCACAAAGTTTAAATGGGCCGGCCTAACCGAAGGCCCATAAGATTTAGCGGACCATAATGGGCCAGCCCAGCTAAAGGCCCACAAAATTTAGCGGACCATAATGGGCCGGCCCAGCTAAAGGCCCACACGATTTTGCAGACCATAATGGGTCGGCCCAGCTATAGGCCCACAAGATTTTGCGGACCATAATGGGCCGGCCCAGCTAAAGGCCCACAAGATTCTGCAAACCATAATGGGCCGGCCCAGCTAAAGGCCCAACATTCTCTGTCAAATCGGCCCGTCAATGGCCTGTCCTGAACTTGTCATCAACGCGGCCGATGGTCACTTCTGGCCCGTTAACAGTCCACTAAGTAATTGGGCCGAATTACGGCCCGGTGTATTTCCGGCCTGTTAAAGGTCCGGCTTCATTTGGGCCCATTTACAGGCCATCAAAACTTTCGGCCCATAAATGACCCTGAAGGGTTTGGGTCATATTCGGCCATGTCTGACATTCGGCCTGTTAGAGGCCCACTATAGCTTTGGGCCACTTTCGGCCTGTTGTCATTTTCGGCCTGTTAACGCTGTACGTAAACCATGGGCCATATGTGGCCCAACGTCATATCGGGCCCATTAACGGCCCATATAAAAATGACGATAATCTAGCCCGACCGAAGTTCCGGCCTGTTAAAGGCCCGTGTATTAGGTCGGCGCATTTACGGCCCGTCCGAATTTCGGCCTATCAAAGATCCGCATCGTAAATGGGCCCAATCTCACTTTCGGTCTATTAAAGGCCCATGTTTTTTATGGGCTCGAGATATTTACACCTATAAATGACCTATTTTTACTGAGGGCCCAAATTATGTTTAGGCCTGTTAAAGGCCCACTATGGGCACAGGCCTACCAGAAAAATATGAAAGCTTATGCTGATTTAGGCCCAGATATTTTTAGTGGGCTACATGCCAATTTCGGCCCGTAATCGTTTTTAGCCCAATTGGAATGGGCCCGGCGAATGTTGGCATGTTGGGCTCCTACGAAGCTTTCGGCCGAATACATTACTAAGATAAACCTACACTATACAAAAATAGCATCGTAATTACTGCAGCCTGAGGCAGCATCATAAATGTTGTATCACAACAAAATAAATTCCAACCATACAACAAAAGGCCTGTTGGCATAAAGTTTACAGTCCTTCCAGATAAAAGCACCATCAGATGTATAGAAGCACAGATCATTTGACCTGAGTGCTAATGTTTCAGGCTGTAGAATCTGATGGAGCAGCACGATCTCCACCTTTTTTCCGCCATTGCTCTTGAACAACGAAGCGAATGTCTGATAGTCTGGTTTCAAAACCATTCATATCTTGACGACATTTCTCAACCACTATTCTTGTTTCTGAAACAACGTCCATTAGGGATTGGACTTGTGTCTGGAGCGCAGATATATCACTCTGTCTAGCAGGAAGATTATGTTCAGTAGGCGATTTGGACGAGGTTACCTTGACAACCAACCCAGAATTACGCAGGAAGGTGCTTTTTGCACTGTTAGTGGAGAGATACTGACGCACTGCAACAAGAGGTGACATTGTGCCTGTAGTAGCCTCGTCACCTTCAGGTGGTTGTGGCTGTTCAATCATTTGTTCCATAGCTTCCTGAAAGTTTGAACTTGTAGATTAGTGTACCAGATAAGTTACTAATGAGACAAAAACAAACAAAGTAGGTTAAACGTTTATACATAACTTATTTTTGGTGAACTACTGTAGTACATTAGCATGTATTGTAGTGCCAACTACATAATAAAATCACTTTCGGAACATATGTCCATGTAGCATGCCTACTGTATTGTCTATTTCCTCACATTCATTGACATCTAAGGATAAAGAGGCATGGTTTAAAGTAGGATGAACATAGTATGACATCATTCATATCATGGGCAAATAGATATAAAACAAACAGGCTATTTTATCATTGTGTGCGCACGTGAACATAACAACTAGATTACAGATCAAGACCAAAAGAGTGAACAGAGTAACTGACATTGGCTGCAAACCAAGTAGTTAAATGAACACATCACAGTACCAATCAGTTCAGGGCAGGAGGAGTAAGGACTTACAACAGCGGCTTGAACTGGTGTGCTCATGCCCTTCATCTTGCTGGTGTGGCAATCCTTGAAGATTTGCACTGCATTCGGTTCAGGTTCTTTTTGGTCCGCACGGGCTTTCCTCTGTATTTGGAACAAGTCAATATAGATACGATAATATGGCACAAAAAAACAAGGAAGTAGCAGCTATTTACAAGAGCCTCGCAGTGTGCAATATAGCTACGAGATCCTGTTGTCTGTTGGAATTTCACTTTAGAACGGTTGGTTTTGTTCTTCAAACAGTTAGCCTAGAAGAAGATACACTTGTAAGGCACATACATAAATACAAGTTCAATATGTGGTCTGATCAAATACATATAGCCTACCTGATACATTGGATCAGACCAGTGTTTAACGAGGGTTGTCCAGTCTTCATCTGTAATATATTCCACTGGAGATGTTTGGGCGATTTCATTGTTAGGCTTGCCTTCAAAGTGAGATTTTCTAAGGTGCTACCGATACTGTCGCAGAGCAGACTGAAAAAACATGAGTGCATGCTTGTTTAGTTGCATCATCTTTCGGATCCAACTTGAACCTCATCTGTTGAAAAAAGAATGTGTCTTATTAGGAGGAAGCTAGAGAGTATGGGACAGAACAAGACAATATTACTAATTGCGATGAATAACATTACTTACGGATAAATGGTCAAGGAAGGTGTTAAACTGGGTATTGTCTTTCTCATTCCTGTACTGGATCCACGTTGGGAGGATACGTGCATGACACCTAACGGCAACGGCTGCCTCTGATACTAACTTGGCTGACTCTGTAGCATCACGTGGCCTTTTTAAACCTGCCTCAAAATGGATCTCCATTCTTCCTCCTTTAGATTTTGTTAATCTGTCAAGCATTATCCCTGATGTCTGTTTCCGCTTGCGCCGTGGTGCTAGTTCAACAACGAATATGGAAAGTGTTAGTGTACATCAAACTGTGAGAGTACATATAAAGGAGCATGCAACTGCAACTTGACTCGGTCAGGTACCGTCGTGGTGTTGATGCTCATGAGGTTCATCTGATCTTGCCAAGTCCTGTTGTGTCAGCAGTGCTTCGGAAGTAGTGTTAGGTGTGAAGGCAGCTTGGGAACTGGCCAGTTTCGGAGCAAACGAACAAGTAACTGGTTGAGATGCTGGTACAGTTGAAGCGGATGCTGCAGCTGGTGGAGCAGGTGATACTGTGTTTGTAGATTTAGCCAGTGGACTTGGACCTTCTACTGCACTATAAGTACCAGCAGAATCTCGATGGCAGAACCTTTTCCGTTTCACCCGACGAGTAACAGCACTCCCTACTATATTATTTTCCTTGCTCTTTTTTGACTTTGCCATGTCAAGCTGTACCCACAACACAAAAGAATAAAATCACTCTTCAGAACTCATTGATGCATGATACAGACAAGCAATACTTTGATGTAAGACAACCGTATGAGGATGGAATATGTAAGAAAAACAGGACGGCATGACATATTCACAGCTACGATGTGCAAACTAAGCAGAAGGATTTTCAAGAAAATAGAAGTAATGCAAGCTAGACACCATATGAAAGATGCAACCAATATTACTCTGCCAAGTTAAAAGTGTCTTGTCATAAGTGGCAATTCGAAAAATTAGAAGCAGTACAACATAGAAATCAATGCAAGATGCAACCACTATCAAACTGCCATGTTAAAAGCGTCCAATCATGAGTGACTGATGCGGGATACACAACAGCAGTACTTTGATGTAAGAACATGGTATGATAGATAGATGCAGTGTATTCTAGACACAGAAAGCCATGTCATATGCACATGTATAACGTATGAACTCAGCACGTGCAACTTAATCAAAATAGAAGAAATACAGGCTAGACAACATATGCAACATGAAACCAATTATCACACTGTCAACTTAGAGCAAGCACCTGCGATGGTGGAGTATGGGAGATGAACTCATCATGTAGACTTGGGACTTCAACTTCATTATCAGTAGCAGTGGCAAATCTAGAGAGTCTCTGTTTGCGTCGGTCCGGAGGACCACCAACATCCCCTAACTTACTCTTTTCCTTCCTATTTTCTGATATTGCCTTATGAAGTCAAAACCACAAGAAGATGAATAAAATTAGCTCTGCATAACTGGTTGATGCATGATACAGACGAACACTACTTTGATGTAAGGCAAGCGCAGGATAGGAGGATGGAATATATACAAAAAAGGACAGCATTTCATATTCACACGTACGATAGGAGGATGGAATATGTATGAAAAAACAGTATGAACATGCAACCAATATTAGAAGAAATGAAAGCTAGGCACCATATGAACATGCAACCAATATCACTCTATCAGGTAAAAAGTGTCTCGTCGTAAGTGCCATTTCAAGAAATTAGAAGCAGTACAAGCTAGAAGACAATGCAAGATGCAACCTACATCACAGTCCCAAGTCAAATGTGTCTTATGGGTAAGTGATCGTTGCAGGTATAAGTTGTAAGCTACGCAGATGCAATTCAACATAATCAGAAGCAATACAAACTAGACATCATACAGAAAATGCAACCACGTATAACAGTTCCAAGTAAGAGCAAGCACCTGTGATGGTGGAGTAGGGGAGATGTGCTCATCATGTACACGTATGTTCTAGAAACAGGAACACGTGTCATATTCACAGGCATTATGTGTAAAGTAAGCAGATGCAATTCAAGTTAGAAGCAATACAAGCTAGACATCATACGCAACATGCAACCACATATAATAGTGTCAAGTTAGAGCAAGCACCTGTGATGGTGGAGTAGGGGAGATGTGCTCATCATCTACACAGCTACGTTGACCGTCCAGCCTTGTGTTGTCTTGTGAATCTTGTTGGGAGGATGGCGGAGTAGAATCTGTAGAGACCCCCTGTTTGAGTTGCTCCGAAGGACCACCATCATCCACTGCCGGACTAATTTCCTTCAGCTGTAATGATTTTGCATTGTGAAGTCAAACCGATAAGAAAAAGGAATAAAATTCGCTCTTCAGAACTCATTCATGCATGATACTGACGAACACTACTCGGATGAAAGGCAAACACATGATGCGAGGATGGAATATGTATGAAAAACAGGATGGTGTGACATATTCACACCTATGATGTGGTAACTAAGCAGAAGGCATTTCAACAAATTAGAAGCACTGCAAGCTAGACACCATATGAAAGATGCAACCAATATCACTCTGCCAAGTTCAAACTGTATGGCGTTTCAACAAATTAGAAGTAGTACATGCTAGAAATCATATGCAAGACACAACCAATATCACAGTGGCGACTTAAAGGTGCCTTATCATAAGTGACTGATGCGGGATATGCAAGAATAGTAGTCTGATGTAGAAACAGGAACACATGTCATATTCACAGGCGTTAGAAGCAATACAAGCTAGACATCATACGCAACATGCAACCACATATAATAGTGCCAAGTTAGAGCAAGCACCTGTGATGGTGGAGTAGGGGAGATGTGCTCATCATCTACACAGCTACGTTGACTGTCTAGCCTTGCGTTGTCTTGCGAATCTTGTTGGGAGGATGGCGGAGTAGAATCTGTAGAGAACCTCCGTTTCAGTTGCTCGGAAGGAGCACCATCATCCAATGCCTTGCCAAATTCCTTCAGCTTTATTGATTTTGCATTGTGAGGTCATACCGACAAGAAAAAGGAATATCATTCGCTCTTTAGAACTCATTCATGCATGATACTGACGAACACTACTCTGATGAAAGGCAAAGTCATGATACGAGGATGGAATATGTACGAAAAAATGGACGGCTTGACATATTCACACCTATGATGTGGTAACTAAGCAGAAGGCACTTCAACAAATTAGAAACACTGCAAGACACCATATGGAAGGTGCAATCAATATCACTCTGCCAAGTTAAAACTGTCTCGTCATAGGTGGCGTTCATCAAACTAGAAGCAATACATGCTAGAAATCATATTCAAGACGCAAACCAATATCATACTGCCAACTTAAAGGTGTCCCATCATAAGTGACTAATGCAGGATACACAAGAAGAGTAGTTTCATGTAAGAACATGGTGTGATAGACAGATATAGTATGTACCAAAAACAGGAAAGCCTGTCATATTCACATGTATCATGTGTAAGCTAAGCAGATGTAGTTTACACTAATTAGGAGCAATACGAGCTAGACACCATATGCAACATGCAACCAGATATCACACTGCCAAGTTAGAGCAAGCACCTTGGATGGTGGAGTAGGGGAGCGGAAACTTGGACCTTGTAATGCACTATCAGTACAAGGAGAATCGGTACAGATGCTCCGTTTACGTTGCTGCAGAGGACCACCATCATCGCCTTCCTTACTCTTTTCCTTCCTCTTTCTTGATTTTGCCTTGTCAAGTCAAACCCACAAGAAAAAAGGAATAAAATTTGCTCTTCAGAACTCATTGATGCATGATACTGACGAACACTACTTTCATGTAAGGCAGCCGCATGATAGGAGGATGGAATATGTATGAAAAACAGGACGGCGTGACATATTGACATGTATGATGTATAAAGTGTAAACTAAGCACAAGGTGCTTGAACTTGTTAGAATCGATGCAAGCTAGAAACCATATGAAAGATGAAACCAATATCACTCTGCCAAATTAAAAGGGTGCCCTAACAAATGTATTTGACCAAATTAGAAGCAATACATGGCAACAGGCTAGAAATAATATGCAATATGCAACGAATAAAGGTGACTCATCGTAAGTGATTGATGCAGGATACAGAATAGAGGTAGTTTCATGTAAGAACAAGGTTAACACATAGATGTAGTGTGTACCAAAAATAGGAAGGCATGTCATATTCACAGGTATAGTGTGTAAACTAAGAAGATGCAATTTACCCTAATTAGAAGCATTACAAGCTAGACACCGTATGCAACATGCAACCACGTATCACACTGCGAAGTTAGAGCAAGCACCTGTGATGGTGGTGTAGGGGAAGTGCGGTCTTCAGGTACAGAGCTACGTTCAATATCATCATTTAGGCTTGCTGTTTCTTGAGAATCATGTGGAGAGGATGAAATTGCATTCTTTATAAGAGTATTGCGTCTCATATTAACCCACGCGCATGACTGTCTCATCATAAGCGATAGACGCAGGATACACAAGAACAGTAGTTTGATGTAAGAACATGGTGTGATAGGCAGATGTAGTATGTACCAAAAACAGGAAGGCGTGTCATATTCACATGTATAATGTGTAAGCTAAGGAGATGCAATTTAACAAATTAGGAGCATTGATGAGGGATACACAAGAAAAGTAGTTTGATGTAAGAACATGGTTAATAGAAAGACGTAGTATGTACCAAAAACAGGAAGGCATGTCATATTCACAAGTATAATGTGTTAACTAAGCAGATGCAATTTACCCTAATTAGAAGCATTACAAGGTAGACACCATATGCAACATGCAACCACATATCACACTGCCAAGTAAGAGCAAGCACCTGCGATGGTGGTGTGGGGGAATTGTGGTGATCAACTAGAGAGCTACGTTGACTATCTTCATTTAGCCTTGCTGTTTCTTGAGAATCATGTGGGGAGGATGACACTGCACTCTTTAAACGAGTAGGGCGTCTCACAGTAACCCACTCGGGTGACTGTCTCATCATAAGTGATTGACGAGGGATACAAAAGAGCATTAGTTTGATGTACGAACATGGTTAATAGACATATGTAGTATGTATCAAAAACAGGAAGGCATGTCATTATCAAAGGTATAATGTGTAAAGTAAGCAGATGCAATTTAACCAAATTGGAAGCAATACAAGCTAGACACCATATGCAACATGCAACCACATTTGACAGCGCGAAGTTAAAGCAAGCACCTGGGATGGTTGTGTGTGGCAATTGAGATCATCAACTGCAGAGGTACGTTTACTGTCTCCAACTGCTGACACTGCACCCATTAGAGCGCTGAAACGCTTAGTGCTTATCTTCGAATTACACTGGAGCCACTTCTGTCTTTTCTTTTCTGCATTCATCAACACTGCGTCAGAGTCTGAAATACCCATGCATAAAAAAACAATAGTGTGAGTATGGGTGAAGTGTGTGCACAATTAGTACAGTGTAAAGGTAGCAGATAGCAGGTCGGTGAGAAATAAATGACGGGAGACATATGATAGCTCTACAACATGCATGGCACACTAAATTACTACAGGATTCTATGAAAATAACAATCGACTGAAAGCAAATAGGTCAGTCCATTTTTTCTGCACCGTCCGATGTACAAAGAACGGGCAGATCGCCTTCATCTACCTCCAGCCAGTCAGTGTTGACGATCTTCCTCGAAACGCCAGCGACCACTGGCCCAGTATTCCTCCCCTGCCTGCGCCCTCCCCTCGACCTCACCGCACCGCCGTGCTTGGCACCGCCCCCCGGCCATCCATTCAAGCCCCGCCGACCTCCAGATTGGGCGCAAGCAGCTCCTGCGCCCCACACCCCTATGATAGACACCGATGCGCCGCTTCCCCGGGGAACAGGCGGACTAGGTGCTCCGTGCGCCTAAGCGGGTGCTGCTTCTTTTAATTGCGGTTCGACTGACCCTGAATTGAAATCCAGGCGGGCTACTGACCTCTAGCAAAGGTGAAATAGTAAAAGGGAGGAAACCTTGTGCATTTAGTATCACGAAGAAGATGCAGTAAGAAGCGCTCAACTAGTTTCTTTCGTGGGATAAATACGGTGTGAGCGGAGACGTAAGATTTGCACGAATAAGGGAAGAGGAGTACCTCTTTCTGCTGGCAGTGCTGTGTCCTCCTTCTATTTTTCCGACGATCTTCTTGTTGTTCGCCGAAAACCAGAAGTTGTGGAGGACGGTGCAGCCTTGGACGAACCCATGGCCAAGTTGTTGAGTGTGGTGCGGTGGCCGTCTGTCGGCGGCGGGGAAGCAGATCCAAGGCGGCGAACGACGATGTAGCGGGAACAGCTCTGGTGCGGTGGACGGTAGCGACAGTGGAGCCGCAGCAGTGAGGCGCAGGACGGCGTGGTCGGAGTGGTTCTGGTATGGCGCACGTCGGCGTCGTGGAGGCAGCTCTGCCTCGGCTTCAGCTGCTAAGTCCTTGAGGGCGTTGCGGTTGCGGATGCGTTGGACGACGACGTCGGGGTACCGGCTCCGGCGTGATGGAGGAGGGCGGCGGTGGATTGGCCGCTATGGGGTGGAGGACAGAGGAGGCTGGGGTTTCACGGCTGGTGGAGAGGGTGTTTTCGCGCCCACGGAGTATGAATGGGGAAACGGAGGGAGGCGGGGAACTAAGGGGGAACAATGTTTCGGTTTGAGACGCGCTTGTTTGAAATTTGGGGAAAGTTACAAACTTTGCCCCCATCTAAAATTTCGGACATATTGCGGGTTGGGGGTAGGACAGTCATGTCAGGTGTCCCAAATGTGGGCGGGGTAGATTTCGGCCGAGCGCATGGGTAGGCGCCCACGGCGTATGAATGCTTCTCGGAGGCGGTTGAGACTGCCGTCTTGGTGAAGTTACAAACCTACCCCGGTTTAGACCTTTGGAATCGGGCCGATAGGCTACACGGGCCAGAGTCAGGACAGTAATTTCCTACCACCAAAACATTAGTCTCGCGCGGTTTCGGGTGACCAGAGGCCTATTTGGCGCTTCGTTCAATATTTGGGAGCAGAAGCATTAACGTTTTCGGTTCTCTTGAATTGAACTTTCAGGATTTGTCAAACTTCACAAATCTTTACTCTTGAAAATCCTAAAGCTACGATTATTTTGGAATGGAGGGGGTACATTTGAATATACATTGTACACGAGTATATATTAAAAAATATGCAACTTACCTCAGTTCATGCATGGTTCCAGATATAATCTCCTTGGTTGCAAAAAAAAGTTAGATATGCGTATGAATATATATAGAATGTTCAAACTCACAACAAAGATTGATGCCCCCTTTTACATCTGATTTACAAATGCCATTATCTCGGGTTCAAATAGATGAATGCACTTCCTATGAATTCGAATCTTCGAAATCCCCTTTATGTTGAATTCGACATGTATTCTATTTCGTAGCTAGCAATTTGGAATGTATCCATGAGAGTGACAAATGTATAAAGTGCTTCACACTAACACATGGAGTGCACTAATTAATGTTTATATATGAATTGCAAAAGCATCCATTGCCTGTATTTCAAACCGCTCTCACTCTATGGATCGATAATATGAAATAAACACATGCACATGCTAGAATTCAATAGAGTATGGGTGTCTGATTGACCGATATTCGTCCATACGCAATTTGCAAAATTCATGATCTCATCCAAAAATAATAATGCCATTTATATTTTAATTTAATGCGTGGAACCGCCTTTTACACGTAGATGCACTATGCCTCGCCCCGTTCTCAGAAACGCGTTATATATCTCTCTATCTAACGCATAAGTGCACACACTTTATATGCATCGGCATTTCTCTTTCACACATGCTCACAATGTCTCTCAGGGTGTCGGGGTGTCTCACGCACATGCTCTCTCTGTTTTTTCTCTCTCTCTCTTTCTGACTACTATGTACCACTCTTTTCACTAATCTTAGTTGGAAAACACTATTTCTCTCACATGCATATATACACATGCACGGTCTCTACTAGCCCTCTATACGCACATATATGTGCCTACGTGTCTCCCGCACGCACATTATCTTTAGGCCTCTCTCACAAACATTGCCCCCCCCCGACACACCTCTCTCTTAGTAGTTGGCAGATATGATTTCATCATATCATTCGGTAGGATACCCCTGGCTGTTAGGCTGGATGGTAATACGAGGCAAAGTTTTACCCTAGTTCGGATCGGACCCTTGCAGTTGAAGAAAGAGCCTACTCCTGGTACTGTATATTAGTGATAGGGGTGTGTACAAAGTACACGTGAATACCAGGCATTGTGCGTGTGTGTATACTATCGACGAACTAGCCCCCAAGATTGTATAACATACTAAGGGCCTAGGGTTACAAATCATATATAGTCGGCTTATCACCAGTGGGGATAGAGTCCTCCGCGACTCTGGTAGCTTCGTCTTGTACGCCGAGTCCTCCACATGGGTCTTCGTATAACACGTCTCGGTCCAACCTATATGTGGCGCAGGATGGAACCGACCCATGAGTCTTCATGTTGACCCACCACAACTAGAAATGATGTGCCCACCACACCACACACGCAATCGGCCAGTAAGAAAATAAGCATATACAATAGTACAACGGTATCTAGCTCACGATACGTCTCCATATTTTGTTGATGACACTGACGGACTTTGCATTTTATGCGTGCTCCGTATTTTGTTGACGACACTTACGGTCATTGTATTTGAAGCGAAAGCACGATATGGTCACTGGACTTCAGAATAAGCTCATCACAGTCACCACATACATTTTGTCGTGCTAACCAACATGTGGTTGGATGGTCAGAGGACAGTGGTTTCTCGAGCCCACCAAGGTTAAAGTCCCGGTGCTCACATTTATCTTGTGTTAATTTCAGTATTTTCCGGCGATGTACGTTCAGTGGGAGGAGACGTTCCACTCGACTACGAGGCACCTATGATGACTTCGTAAAATCTCAAGATCATATATGCTGGCCCACTCCCTCGAAGGTGCTCATAGGGGCAGGGTTCGCGTGTGTGCGCTTATAGCGGTGAGTGCTTGCGCGTATATATGAGCCCTTGCGTCTGTACCGTGTTAAACAAATACTCCCTCCGTTCCATAATATAAGAACGTTTTTGACACTAGTGTAGTGTTAAAAACGTTCTTATATTTTGGGACAGAGGGAGTACATATCATGATTATACGGTCACTGGCTCACCCGTACAACTCCGTATTTTGTCGATGACACAATCAATTGACCAGTCAAACGTTCAACGCGGCACAACTACTGTTGCACCATCGGGGCGCGTAACCGTGGGGCCCACCTGTGAGCCCGTATATGAAAGAAAGAAATGGTAGTTTGAGTCTGTACTGTGTTAATAAAATAGGATTACATTTTAGGGTGATCATACAGTCACTGGCTCACCATACAGCTCCGTAATTTGTTGATAACACGATCAATTGACCAGTCAAACGGTCCACATTCAGCAGCGCACATTACCATAGGGCCCACCCATCAGCTTGTATATGAAGGACAGAAATGGTAATAAATTAGTGGTCGGTGGGTATTCGAAGTCGTGAGACCTCTGGTTGGCAGTCACCGGCGGTTGGGGGGCGTTCATTGG